>NW_006494612.1:10185465-10209220 GCF_000325575.1 Pteropus alecto | reverse complement strand
ACCCCGCCACACACTCCTTCTTCTTCCACACAACTTATTTTAAGGGATAGACTAAGAAATGCAGCCTGAATGGCAAAAAATAGAGGGAGACTTAGAACCCTTTTAACTACTAGGTAATTCTTGCCCTGCATTAAAATCTCTCATTAATGTGGAAGACTGGTTTTTGCTGGCAATCCTCTCAAAAGGTGACTCATTCATGCTGCTTTCACCTCATCAGGGCTGGGAACACATCACCGCCATGCCTGGCTATCAGCATCATCAGATGATAATGTGCGCTGGCTTCGCCCTCTACATTCTTGGACTTAGAGAGAAGGCTCTGTGCTCCCCACACAGATACTAACGGAGGGCAACTTCCACTCAGCTCAAATCTACTCCACTTCAGGCAGCTCAGTGCTTTACCCAGGATAACCTGCCAGAAAATCCCTACAGTGCTTATCTTACCGACATCAGAGAGCTAACAGTTGTGACTCTTTTTGATATAAAGATCCCCCTGTCCTAAAATAGTTAGGTATCTCGCCACTGTTTTATACGAGAATAATTTGTAAATAGATGCTTGGGATTTAGCCATTATCGTATGTGCCTCCCATCCCCACCCAAAAAAAAAGCGAAGTGGGAAACTGAGGTGCTGAGATGGCAGAGTTCTCAGAGCCTAGGTGGGTTTGGGAGCCCGGTGTTCCTTACTATGTGACTCCAGCAAGAAGCTCAAGGGGTGGAGAGAAGAAAAGTGAAAGGCTCAGCTATTAATCCTAAGGGTCTCCTGTAAATACAAGTTCACAATCAACAAAATGGCAACTGGTGACCAGGTCACGGAGAACAGTTCTAAGCACAGAAGAGGCAGAAGTGGATGTAAGAGTAAGAGAAGCATGTGTGCCTCGTTCTCAACACCTTCCTGAATGACTGCTTCCTTTAATTCCTCAACCGAACAATGGAAACTAATCAGACTAAGCTTAGAATACGTGTTTTTTTGTTTTTCAAAGGTTAACTCACAATGTAGTGGTAGGAGCCTACTGATTTTTTTCCCCACTTTTTCTAACATATGATATTAAAATAAGTGGGAGCCCTTGATAAACATGGATTGAATTCCATGGAAGTCACACCACCACACAGCATTCCAGAGAAGGCTGGCATCACAGTTAACTGCATGCCAGGCCAGTTTCCTACTTAGTAGTATTTTTAGCAGGGAATAAGGGAATGAAAAAATTGAAAGGAAAGAAAAATACTTTGTGGTCAAAACATTTTTAATATTTAAAAAAAATTATGAATATTAACAGCAAGAGCAATTCATAAAATATTTTGAGAATTCTTACCACTTGGGCCAGAAATATGGCAGATAAATTATTAAAAAATAAAAAACTTCTTAACAAACATAACCATTTAGGCTTAATTCTCCCCTCTGAGTAGGCCTTATATAAACACCCACACACTTGAACTATTCCCCTTTGTACCTCTGGGTAGGGTGAAGGAACAAAAGTGTAGGAAGTTTTCTTTTGTGGAAAAGTGAGTATGCATAGCCACAGAGTCTGTGGGTTTTGCAGACTGATTGGGTCTAACCCAACAGATCACATCAATTACTTACGGCAGAGTTCCACTGTGAAGACACCTTCATGAAAATTACCCTTCAGCTTTTATTATGACAGTATTTGTGTAACATTATTTTTCCTCTAGTCACAGGGTTCAAGTCTTAAGGTTCAAGTGTTGGTAAATTCTATAGTTCATCTCTCCTTACTTATGAATGTTCGTCTTCCACTCATTTATGATCAGTACTTACAGGAAAGCTGACTTTAACTAAGCATCTTGTTTCCTTGGTGCTATTACCGAAGATGTTCTACGGGAAAGTTTTTAATCTTCCAGATATCTCAGCATATTAAAATCTAATCTAAAATTTGTATAATGTTATTCAACAAAGTTATCCAAAAATTTAATTTAAAAAAATGAATAAAGAAGATTTTTAAAAATTTAGTCTATTCTAACTTTCCATTGGAGATTCTGGGTTTTGTTTCTATTGCTTAACTTATTTGGATGCAACTGATGAGAGACTGACTTATAAAACAAATTTCAGTGTGTGGATTTGTCCATGAAAGAATGTCCAACCTATAGATAAGTCTAAGGGTATTTATTTGAGCCAAATTTTGAGGACACGTTGGAAGCAAAATCTCAACGGATTGAGAACATGCTCCATGGAATGACAGTTTTGCAGCTTGTTTTATACATGAGAATCAAAGGAGAAGACTTAAGGAAGGTGCATAAAATCCATTGGTGGTAGATTAAGGAGGTGGAGAAAGCAAAGCAGGGAAATCTCTAGGATTGGAATATGGAAAAACACATACTTCTTTTACATTGGTGGGTACAGGGTAGTTAATTAACATTTATAGCACATAGAGGTGGTATGTGGGGAACAAGATAACAATGAGGGGTTCTGTGGTCTTGTGCCCCGGTGCCTGTGGTTGTGCCTTCAAGAGGCAGGGAAAGAAAATTACTCCAACGTTTCAAATGTATGATGATACCCTAGAGGCACAAGAACAATAGGCAGAGTTCACTTATGGAAAAGATAGACCTTTGCTAAGGACGCCGTAGGCCTGGGATGTGACTAACTGTCATGGCCTGCCCAGTTAGGAATTTATGATCAGTCTGTCCTGTATGGTTACTTTTGGTCACTGAAGTTGTCAGGCCTGCCATGTGGACCCCCTGAGATTTACTATATAGCCCCTTTTGTTGTTCACAGATTTAAAATAGCAATAGCTTTGAAAGCTTTTCATTAATGTAATTTTTTACAATAAAATTCCTTACAAGGACATGAAAACTATTGAAGAGATACTCTGGGAAACAAAATCACGAAGACTAAAGCAAAATCTATCTGAGCCTAAAGATCAGAAACACATCAGAAGGACCAGCCAAACTCTTGGGTACCCCATTTGGTGTCATTCTTAGTTTGTGTCAGAAGTAAGATTTTGTCCTGACTTGCCCTGACCTCTCAGGGATTTCTCCAGGGTAATGGTTATCAATCCTTACTGCTCCATAGAATCACCTAGAGCTTTCCTTAAAAAATCCTGATGCCTGGATCCTACTTTTAACCACTTAAATGGTCTCTGGGAATAAAGCACAGCATCGGACTTTCTTAAATGCGCCTCAATGATCTTAAATGGGCACCCACTGTTTTAAAGTAAGGGTTTTCAAACTGTGTTCCTTGGCACTCTAGGGTGATTGCTGTAGGGCGAGGTGGCATGTGGGGGCTGCCACTCCTCCAGACCTCAGTCCAGATTCTTCCAAAGCTACCTCTCATTTTATCCTTTAAAGTGTTTCAAATAAAATAAAAGGTCGTTGGGGAAAAAGTGGAAAACACTAGAGAGATATAATAAAGGATGGACTTGATTGAAACAAAGCCCACCTAATTTTATGTGGTGGAAGTTGAGAGTCAGATGGTTGAGATGACTAGCATATCTCTGGAGCAGGAGGTAGGGAGAGATGCGGTGTCTTTCCAGACATTCACTCCAAAGAAGATGGATATTAATCAAACACTGGTTTATAATTGTTTATTTCTTTAACTACTTTACGTCACATACGGCATAAGTGAGATCCACTCATAATTAGCCAATTGTTTAAGGAAGCAAGCCTTTTAAAGACACTGTTTACTACTCTTCATATTTCCTCCCATGACACAAATACCAACAAAACCCCTGGGAGAAATAATCTTGTTTCATTGATTCCATCAGCAACCATTATTATAGCAGAAGCACATTCCTTTATATTTAACCTAGGAATAAAATTTTGTCACAATGCAAATAGTAACCATTTTATATGTTATATCCTCTTCCAAAGGATGCATATGTTTTGAGGTATTGTTCTTAAACAAAATTACTCAATATGACCTGAGTTCAGACTTTCCTTACTTTATCTTATTCCTTGAAATGTTCCAGAGAATGTCATTAGGTAAATTAATTAATGCATTTTCCGCATTTTAATCTGTTTTCATTACAATTTAAAACTTTTAAAGATTTTTCTCTGGCATTGGTGTGGCTGTAGGGTCAGGACATCTGAAACTATAAAAAGATAGCTAGTCATACAGATAAACAGAAATATGTGCTCTAAAATATATCAACATTTAAATTTGGGGACTATTCTAAATCTTTTATGAACTTTATTGCTGAAAATTCCTTCTTTATCAATTGCCATTTTTATCTAAGGAGATAAAACAAGAAGTTGACCTTGTTGATATAGTGAACTAGAAGTATATAGTTTGAGAACAAGTGCCCCAAATATCTAGAAACCAAAGGTGAAAAAACTGCAGCATGGAAAAGAGGCCGGGGGCCCAGGGAGAGGCCAGGAAACCTGGAGATAAACTTCAATTCCCAGAAGTACACTAAGAAGCCACTTGACTAGTAATTCATGTGCTACTGGTTGTTAAGAGTGAGGACAGCAGAGTTGAAAGAAATTCTGAGATGTGCTAATGTAATACTCTGCCTTTAAAAAATGAGTAAACATGCTTTTAACAGCTAAATGAATATTTGAGAATTCACCAACATGATGCAACATTTTATGTGGTGGAAGTTAAGAGTCAGATAATTTCAGGTCCAAATTTAGGCTCTATCTCTTATCTGAGGCTTAAACTTAATCTTTTTTAATTTTAGCGCTATTCATAAAATAGAAACAGAATAGAAAAAATATAAAAATAAAAAGTACTTCTTTCCAGTATACTTGTGAATTTTAAATATAAATCATATGTAAAGTATCCAGCATATAATAAGTTGTTATAAACATTAATTCTGCCTTTTCCTTTTTAGTGGGAGAACAAAATTTAGAATAGGATCTCTCTTACAGCTAGACAAGTGTTCTTTCTGCATAACTCAATTCTAACAAACAACTGAACATTGAAAATATTATTTGAAGCTGCCTAAAAGCAGATTTCCTTCCAGACT
Organism: Pteropus alecto; assembly: GCF_000325575.1. NCBI lineage: Eukaryota > Metazoa > Chordata > Mammalia > Chiroptera > Pteropodidae > Pteropus > Pteropus alecto. Next base: position 10,204,307 of record NW_006494612.1, on the reverse strand, counting down.
CAAATATGACATTTTTATATTTGTAATAATGATGTCCCAACCCCCTCCAAAGAGATTAAATAACCTAGTGCTCTTGATTCAGATTTAATTTTTTTAGTAAACAATATTTCACAGGTGGTACTGTATTCTTACTTACTCTTGCATTGCATCATTGGGAGGCACATAATACCCAGTTGTCCCATGTTTAGGGATGCTAAGATAGATGAGTGGTTGCAAGTTTTGTGGTCTTCCCCTCATCATGCTTTCACCTAGAAGTTTAGAATTAATCATTTATTGTTTAGATCTATTATGTCATTAGGGGTTTCAAAATGGTTATTTTCTAATTCTGAAAAGCTCTTCAAAGAATAAAATAAGAATTAGTAAAGCAGAGAGGTATAAAATTGATATGCATAAAGCAATAGCATTTTATGTACCCAAATAACATCACTTAAAAGACATAATGGAAAAAAATAAACCATTCGTCATAGCAGCAAAGAATACCAGAAATACACAAAACTTACAAAACTTATGTGACAAAAGGTAGCCTTTAACAAATGGAAAATAAATGGAAAGGCACCTATGTCCTTAGATAAGTTGATAACAACAAACTGAGGTATCTGATTCAGTAGATCTAGGATAGGGCCTAATATTCTGACTTTGTTCTAGCTTTATGCTTTAGAGCAGCTGTTCTCAAGATGTGATCCCTGGACCAACAGCATCAGCATTATCTGAGAACTTGTTAGAAATGCAAATTCTCTTGCCTTACCCCAGACCTACCAAATTAGACGCTCTAGGATGGAGCTCAGCAAGCCCTCAGGATGATTCTGACTTGAGCTAAAGTTTGAGAACCACTGTGCTAGTGCTTCTCAAAGTTGCATAAGAATCACCTAATATCTTGTTAAACTGGCTTCAACAGGTCTGGAATAGGGTCTGATTATGCATTTCTAACAAGTTCCCTTGTGATGCTGATGCTCTGAAGACAACACTCGGAGGGGCGAGACTGAAAGGCCAATCTGTTTCTAATTTACACAAGGCCAACCAATCCTATTCCCTCCACTCCATTTTTCTTAGGCATTAATAACAAATAATAGGTCACTTCTCTCAGTAGTATATTTCTTTTAAACAGAATTTAATCCACAGCAGAGTGTTCCTTTCGAACCAAATTTAACCAGAAATAATTAAAAATTAATCTCAGGCTTTGGTGAAATATTTTGGAGAGGAATCTATTCAGCACCTATCAAATCATGCTATAGAGGATATAGGACTAACTGGAACCTAAAGGGGAAAAAATTATAAAGGAAAGCCTGTGCATATAAAGAATCTGTATATAAATCTATGTATAAATCCAATTTGACTCTAATTTCTCTCTTTTCTTAAGTCTGATTATCATGTATTAGTGTTCAGGCTATCTATTGTTTCATAGTGCCCCAAAATTTGGTGGCTTAAAACAACAAACATTTATTTAAGCTCATGATTTCCTGGGTCAGGGATTTGGACAGGACATAGTAGGGAATGCTCTATAATGTCTTCAGCCTCAGATGGTGTGGCTCAAATCTAGAAGGCTGGAATTGCTTCACTAGGACCATAGTTCTGGGGTCTCTTTTCTGGCTCTTGGTTGGGTCTCTGGTTCTTCTTCATGTCAGATCTACTGAGGCCGGAATGTCCAAATGGCTTCTTTATTTACATGTTGGGCACCTAAGCTGGAATGACTGGAACAGTTGAGGTTGTCCAAGTCTCTCCTTTCCTTTCCTCTCTTTTTTTGTCCTTTTCTCTTCCCTTCTTCAGAGCTTTGTGGATCTCAGGATAACTAGAATTCTTACATGGGAGCTGGCTTCCACCAGGTTAAGCATTGTAAGAGCCCAAGGCATAGGCTGTAACACTCCTACAATCTGGCTTCACTTCTGCTACATTCTATAGGTTTATTAAGGAAAGATTCGAGAAGAAAATGAGACTCTATCTCTCATTTGGAGCCATTGAGCCATATTTAATTCACTATGGTTAGGTTTTATTAAAGTGAAATCCAGATATACTAAAGATGCACCAAAGTTGGTTTGTCTAGAATCAATGTAAATGCAAAATAAACAAACAAACAAATAAACAAATAACAACAACAACAAAAAACCCCACTAGCTGTAAAGCCTTCTTTGAAAGTTCATACTGGCTCAAGAGAGCCCATGGTTAGCATCCCTTTCTAAATCTGCATTCAGTGACATCACCTTAGTAGCTTGAAATTACATCATAGAATCGGCATACACTTCAAATCAGGACTTTTTTTTTTTTCCTGAGAACCAGTTGTTAAACATTTATCACACCGTTATTTGAAATGCAAATATTTCAAAACTGCAACTTCACAGCCCCCATCTTCCACCCTCACACACGCACACACGCACACATACACACGCACGCACACGCACACACACACACACACACACACACGCCTTCCCTTGCACCTCCAAATTACCAAGGATATGTTCCAGGCTTATACCTACAGGGTGCTTTCTCCAATTTGAGACAATGTTCCATGGTGATGAGTTCATTCCCAGGATTCTCCAGCTAAGAGACAAGGACTCTCAGTGACATAAGGTGTGAGCCACAGCATAACACATGTGCTTTTTCCTTAAATATCAGTCCCACTCAGAGATTTAGGGGGAATTAAAATATATCTATATCCATATCTATATCTATCTACATGTATTATAGACATTTAAACTAATGTGAATATATTACATAGGAGAATGAAAAATTTGCATTATTTCTGATAAACATAGAACTGCCAAACAGTTTTACACTGGCACTGCTTTGGACAGTTGCCCCAGACTCCAGTCAGAACCAACTTACCCATTCAGCTCAGTAGGCATTGTGCCCAGGGCCCACGATACTTGCAGGGGCCCACATAACTGTTTTTACTTTCTTTTAAAGTTAGAAGAAAATAATTGAACTTTGGGGTTGAAAAAAATATACAAGATTAATATATTTGTCTTTATATCAATACAGCCATTAATATATGTGTGTGTACTTTAATGTAGAAAGGGGTCCATGAAGGCAAAAATGCCTAGAGCACACAAAAGTCATAACACAGCCCTGCCTGCAGGGGCGTACTTTCATTGAACACTGGAAAAGGGAAAAGCTCTGAATTCTAGGCATTACATCCTTTTGATGCATTATATTTGAGAACCAATGTCTTCAGTTTCTGAATTTCAAATGGTAGAATTTTATATGTCCTTGAAAGGCAGTAGGATAGATTTCCAGGACAAGGCTTTCTGCTGACTAAGAGTACCTGGCTCACTCGCAAGGTGCTACTTCTGCCCCCGGATACCATGACCAATATGTACATAGAGTGGTATGAGTCTTGCTGTCAAATCATAAAATTTTAGAACTTGAAGACACTGAACCCAACCACCAACCAATGCAAGGGCACCTTTGTCACCATCCTTGACCAATCACTCAGCCTCAGTCTGAGCACATCCTGACATTGTCCGCTTTGGGGAACTGCAAAATTGCTTCCCTGTGTTAATGTATTATAAAGAAACACTGAATGTGGGAAAACACAGAGGTACCCAGGTTGCTGTTGATGCAGTAGGAAGATATCAGAATGAGTGTATTTCTGGACACCGTGAATCAGTGACAGCAGGTGCGCTACACATTGTGGGCAGTACCCACAAGGACCATTGCAGTTTCGTCGTCCTCAGGGCTGAGTTCCAGTCCATCCTCCACCACCCTATGGAGGGTGCTGTAGTGTTGCTGGCTTTGGTGGAAAGAATGCAGCTGTGAAGCAGCCTCCCAGGCTGCAAAAGTAGGCATGGGGAAGACATCTGGCCTCTTATTTTCAAAAAAACATTTCAGATTTCTCTCACTCAACTTGTTGGCATAGTCCAGGAACACTTTTTCCAACTGCTCCTTCTCCTTTTGGGCATATGTCTTCCAAAAACTCATCTGAAGGTAGCTTACTTTAGATCGGCAGCGAGCATAACAAGTGGTGAGCAGAGAGAAAAAAGATGCTGAACAAATCAGGCACCATCCTAGAATCTTAGAAAGAAAGAAATATTGAGGACGTGTAAAAGCAAAGCCACTTCCCATGGATCTGGGGAGAGGTTATTGGGAAGTATATGGCTACATCACCACCACAGTCAGTTGAAATTCTTCATCTTAATTTTCTAATGACACATTTTTAATAGTCAAGATAAAGTTAGAGTTTACCTAATTATTCTCTATCCTGCCCACCATTTCTGGTATGCAAAGAAATAACTGGAAGGCAGGCAAATTGAAAAAACAAAAAGTATAGATTATCCAAGAATCAGATAAACCAAGACCTCAAATAGTATTAGCTACTAGAGGAAAGAATTATAAACATGATCATTTGAGCAAATGACCAGTTCCTTAGCCAGGTATTTTCAGGCATTGATAAATGCATATACGTGGTTAGTGACTGATTTTTTCCCATGTTCTATTGTTTGCAGGGAACAGCAACCCTCTTTGAGAGAAATATCATTACTTATTATCCATGATAAAGCAAGACAAACATAATACAATAAGGAAACTGAAACTATAAGAATTGAAAGCCTGCATAAAAGATGAGAAAAAAAATCACAGTCATTTCAAATTGTCAGGATTATTGATTCTGAATTTAAAAATTAGAAAAAATAAATTTCTCTCTGAATATGAACTGGTTCAGCTGGGTTTTTTTCTGAATATTAAAAATGGAAGTCTAAATAACTTATCTTCTAAACTTTTGTTGTTTTAATTGTGTTTTTCACAATTGGAATTAATTTCATATTTAGACAACTAACAAGGGTCTTTCAAAGTTTCTCTTGACATTTCAGTGAAATTACCCTTAGTATTTCTCAGCAGACAGGCTTACTTGATAATAGAAACAAAAAATCTGCAAATAAATCCATTCAGACAGTGACAGACCCACAAATTACTCCAATACTTTAAACCAGTGGTTCCCACACTCTGGCTCAGACAAGAGCGTCATTGTAAAGGTCTCAGACATCACATGAATGTTAACTCTGGATTGGCACTGGTTGGGTTTAAATATGAGCTTTCCCCTTACTATGGGTGTTCTCTGTGCCTCAGTTTCCTCAATCATAAAAATGGGGCTTACCTACCTCAGAGAGTAATTTGGGGGATTAAAATGACATGATATAGACATCCAGGTGCATTCAGTAAGTATTAGCTGTTGTCACATGGTGTTATTTTTCAAATGTATATAGGTGTATGTAAAAGCATTACTGAACTCACGTATCTTTCTGTCATTATGATTAATGAAAGAGGCACAGTTACCATTGTTTGAAAATCCTCATATTTACCTTGAATCATTTGCGATTGGCTACCTCAGAGCTTCCTCTTTTCTTTATCCTCTTCCTCCCTTGTTCCCCACAGCTAGGCCTCCTGTGGGCCAGTAGGCCATCTCACCTCAGTACCTGAGCCAATTCTGTTTGAGTTATACACTATTTGATGAGCTTCAGACTCCCCTCCCTCCATTGCATGATCTTAGCATTGCCTTGCTCTCCTGAGCCCTCTTGTTCTTCCCCAGTTCGTAGTGTTCAGCATGTAACCAGACATGGTAGATACTCCCACCCCAGCCCTCAGTAGTGTTCCATTCTGCATGAGCCTCTTCCTCAGACCCTGGCATTTTTCTCATCAATTTAGAACACATACTACTGTGTGCCAGAAGCTTTATGCCATTTATGTTCGCTATCTATATACCTTCCAGCAACCCTCCAAGGTAGGTGTTATTACCCCCAACTAGAGGAAATAGGGGCTCAGAGAGGTCAAACCACTAGCTCTAGGTCATATAGCTGGTCAGTGGTAGAGTCAAGACTCAAACCCAAGCCTAGCCAACTCCAAGGCCAAGCTCTTTTCACTACTACTACACTCTACCTCTCTTAAGAGTAGAGCATCACCCAGCTGGATTTCTTGTTTCTCTGCCCCTCCCATGGATGGGGCACGTTTTCCACCCCCAGTCACATACCCAAATATTAGTTTAGACTGTTTGTTGCTCCTGCCTGCGTGAACCACTGTGGTCAGCACCTGCTATTGTTACAGGTCTTCTTGTTCACATCTCTCACACGTCTTCCCCTAAGAATCAGCCCCAGGTCCTTCTCAAACTGCTGAAAAGCAAACAGGTCAGTGTGCCCAGGCTAAGCTATGACAGCACATGCATGATTTCCTTATGTCGGTGTTTAGAGAAGAAAAGCTCACACAGTGATAAGCGTTTGGATTTGGCACTAACTGAATGGAGCCTGGTGCCTGGGGACATGAATGATAAATCACTCATTGTGTCGTAACGTTCATAATTAATACCTTCCTTCAACAAAAGAAGGAGTACGTCTGGGAGCCTGGCATGTTTGCTTTGTGTGTTAAACAAAAGACTTTGTAATATTTTTAGGTTTATCAGTTTATCAAAAATGTATGACTATACTGACAACCAGCTTAGAAATGTATGATTTTAGAAACAGACTTTGCCTTGATGTGTTGTTGTTAAGATAAGTCCTTGTTGAAAAGTAAAATTATACTATTTTCAGTGCATTTATTCTGAAACAAATAGTATTCCTGACCAACTGGGGATCTGTTTATCCACTCTCATTGCTTGCTTTGGTTTTGGAAATGAAATCCCTACTACTTACAAGTAGAAATTCAGTCTTTTCTTGAGGCCAGGGCAAGGCTTCACATCTGGATTTGTGCTCTTGTACCTGGAAGGATGACAAGCTACTTCCCTTCATCAATTAGGTAAAGCTATGATTTCCTTCTGTTAAATAAAACAATGCCCCAAATCTTCGGCTTCTAAAGTAATGTAAGAACTTCTTTAGCTGTGCAGCACAAAGAGCATAATGCATAACCTCCCTAGAGAGAGGATCACTTTTCACCAAGGCTATTTAAAGACTGTCAATTCCTACCTAATATAGGAAACTCTTCTCAATCCTGATAATATTTATACATAGAGATAGTAATTGCCAGAAGTCATTCAGAGGAATTTCTATATTAATTATAACACATGAAACTTTGCAAAGTATTAGTTCATTTGGGTCAGCTGTATTTTAAGAGATGAATGCTATGTGTGTGTGTGTTTTTCTGAGAAATCAATTTGAAAATAAACCATTGATACAAGGCAGTCATTTCTAATAACAGCTCTGCCCTTAACACTCAATTATGAGTTAGTGTTATGCATTATTTATAAAGTCAACTCATAGAGATTGTTTTAAAGTACGTAAGTATTTACATATACATAGCCCAGAGGATATTTTCTTTTCAGAAATGGAAAAGACAATTCAATCATCAATTTTACTGAGCCATCCACCCTCTAAAAAGCTTTTCCTGAGATTGTCTTGAGACTACATCTGTTCCAATTTCCATGTATCAAAATGTTCTAGCAAGATTCAGACAGCCTTGGCTAAAAAGAGAACAGAGAGAATACTGCAAGCTGCAAGGAAAAGGCGAGTCTTTTTTTTTTTACCTGAGACTGGGCTTGCAGGGACAGTTTCAGTTCTTCGGTGTCCATGGGTGTCATGCTGGTTTTGCCACATGATACTTTGTAAAGTTCTTCCCAGCATTCTTTGGGCTTGCCCTCACAGATCAGTCCCAGGAGTCTTGAACTTTTCGTCCCGCTCATGGCACATTCATAAAAAGTCCCATTGAGCAAAGCCACAGACAGCCACATCACTGGAGCCACCAGTGAACTCAGAGTGATCTGGCCAAGGACATAGAAGAAGCGGCAGCTGTGGCCCCTGGGGAAGATTTTCCTGGGATTCACGCAGCAGCCTGTGAAGAGTCTCCACGACCTGCCGTTCAGAAAGAATCCCAGGATTAGTAACACCCAAGCGGGAGCAAAAAGGAAAACCAGCCCGTAGACCACATTCTCAGTGCTGCAGGGGCACTTAAATGCCACAAGGGAAAAGAGACGCTCACTTCCCAGGGTCAGCAGAGCCAAGAAGCTGTAGCCAATAACAGTTTTCTGGTTGAGGATAGATTTTAAAATCCCGTGAAAAGCATCCATGTTGGAGATAAAGAGGGAAAATGCTTTGCCTTATTTATTGGCAGAACAGCTATGGCTGTGGCCAAGGGTGGAGCTCTTCCTTCATTAGAAAAACAGTCCTCCTTCTCAGACTGAATTTGGCCAGATAAGGAAACAATGTCATTCCCTTGGAATGAGTCTTTCTCAATTGTGTTTAGATAATGCCTCCTACTGCTGGGTTTTGGGTCATGGAAATAAAGCCAAAACACTGAGAATTAAGAGTGAATTCAAAGTGCCCGGGCTCCATTTTATGTTATTTTTGCTTAGATTGAGAATTTGAAAGAAATTCTCTCTCTTACAAATAAAAGCCTAGGAATTTTCCAGCCTGAAGAATCAATGTTAGCAGAAATGGGTTTCAGCCAATTGGTTGAGAGCCAGATCATTCTCCAAGCCTGGAGTTTCATGATGATTTTTTCTCTTGCTGCTTGACTTAAAATCTGGGAGATTCATTTTATATCCTTTTAAGCTGGCTGGTGTCAGAGACTTCAACCAAATTTTAGGATCCGGGCTATTTGAATTTATATGAAAAATTTAGGGAGCATTTGACTTTTGAATAAAAGACAAAATGAGAAGAGTCCTCATCATTTCTTTCTTAGGCTATCACAGTAACCTCTTGATTGTTATCTCTGTGTTTGACCTCATGCCTACCCACCCCCCCGCCAACCCAAAAACCATCCTCCATGATGACAGGAAGGAGATCCCTCTAAAACAGAAGTTTAATTCTGCTTTAGCTTACTCATGGCTTCGGGCACCCCCACTGCCCACAAGCTGATAACTGCCAACCTCCCATGAACCTTATGGTGTTTCATGCCCATGATATGTTCTACCCAGAATATCACCACCACCACCTCCCCTCACCCCCACTTTGTTCACCTGAAAAACTCTCACTCAATATTCATGAACAAGGTAGAATTTTCTTTCTTTGCGATTTTTTCCGGAATTACTTCCTATAATACGTAACATTGTACTTGTAGGACTTAATCTTACTGTCACACTTATTTAATACCTATAACTCCTTTTCAGCTATGAGTTCTTATAAAACAGGAATTACATTTTATTAACTTTTGTATTCTGAGCCTAAACATGATGTCAAACACAGTATAGATGCTCATTCAATAATTTGTTTTTCAAATAGTTATTGAACTCCTACTGTGTGCCAGGCGCTATACTAGACAGACAGTGCTCATGGAGTACCTATTGAATGAATGAATGAATGAATGAATGAAGAACCTTTTAGTACTTCTAGTTAGAAACAATTTAAGGTAATTGTTTCCATTTATCTGGTGTTAATTTAAAAAAAATGAATTAAGGCACTTGAAAGGTGACAACATAACAAGCCGATAAATATTCATTAATAAACTTCAAATTCCAGGCTGTGTGTTTTGTGAAAAGAGTGCCTTGGATCAGTAATCAAGGAACTAAGTTATAGTATAGCCTCGGCCATGTCATTTTACTTCTCTGAACCCCAGTTTGCTTTCTTCCATTTTTACATTGTAAAAATGTTTAAGCCTCTTAAACAGGAGACCTTTGAGAAGTTATTTTATAACTCATTTACGTGCCTCCCAACACTACCCCTTGTTCCTTCTCAGAGACTTTTTAGCTTTCGCAATATGACTGCCTCCACTTCCCAAAACACGCTCTTGGGTCTAATGTTCCCATAGCTTCCTTTGCTCTACCACACTCCTATTGTGGCAGATGTGTCCTGGGTCCCTTCTAATTCAAGATTTTATCTTTTACTAGGCTCAATGTGACAAATATACTAATCTATTGATGATTAGTAATATTTTAATTTCCTATCCTTCTAAAGGATATTTATTTTAAAAAATTTATTTTTGGAAATAATGCTTAACTCTGTTTCATAAGCCATCCTTTTCCCGTAAAAAACTCGTCCCTTAAGATGTCCAAATAAAAGTTTAATAATAAAAGATGTTCCATAAAACTAAAAGTGTTTAAAAATAAATGCGCATTTCAAAGCTAAGCGTGAATCTGGACTTCACGACTACAAACTCCATATACTTAACCATTGTGCTGCACTGCCCGGAACAGGGTATTTGGGTGCCTTATTCATAGATATTTGTTCTAGGCCAAGTTTCACTAAATTTTCCTCCTCTTTGTTAGGTTGCTTTCAAGATGTATTTGGGAATTACACCAAGTGTGACCTGTAACAATGCAAGCAAAAATGAATTTTCCCTGATTCTAGACAAGAATCCTCTGGCAGAGTTTGTGGAAGAGCTCCCCGCTGGGCGATCCTCTCTGTGCTACTGCAATTTACTCTGTGGGATTATCAGAGGTGCCCTGGAAATGGTAAAACACATACTTGCTGGGTATATTTGTTATCTAGTGCTGGGTAACAAATTACCCGAGAATATAGCGGCTTAAAACAACAAATGTTTATGATCTCACACAGTTTCTAAAGATCAGAAATCTGGGAGCAGCTTAGTTGGGCGGTTGTGGCTCAGAGCTTTTCATAGCTTAATAAACATGCAGTCAAATTGCTGGTTAAGGGTGACAGCCTCTGAAGATTTGACTTAGGCTAGAGAATCTACTTCCAAGCTAGCTCAGTGGCCTCAGTGCCTTGCTGGCAGTTAGCCAGAGGCTTCATGAAGCTCCTCGCTACATAGGCCTCACTGTAGATCTAATTACAACAGGTGTTGCCAATCCTGGTGCAAAGTGGGAGGGGACTACGTGAGGGTGCAAATAACAGAAGGTGGGGATCATTGTGGGCCATTTTGGAATCTGGCTTCCATACCTGAATTATTTATTGATTTAACTAAGACAATATTAGCATCTGCTGAGTCAGGCACTGAACTTAGAGATGAACAAGACACAGTTGCTGCCCTTTAAGAATCTTCTGCAGAGAAATCAGATGTGTAAAGAAGTGTTACTAAGGGCTATGGGTGGACCTGGGTTGGGTTGGGAGGGGTCAGGGGGCAGGGAAGACTTCCTAGAGAAACTCTGACCTGGCATTTGATGGGTTAATAAGAGTTAAGTGAAGGCCACGTAAGAGGTAAGGGGAGCAGAGGAAAATAATATTCCAGGTAAAAGAAGCAGCATGTCCAAAGGCAGAAAAAGAACGTTTCACTCAAGGAACAAGGAACTTGAATTAGTTCAGTATGACTGACATGTAGATTGAAAGAGGGATTGTCGTGAGAAAGGAGATTTAAATATTTTACAGAGGCCTGATTTTAAAAAGGGGGGGGGGATTCATATGACAAGTTGGAATTCGGATTTTTATATTGAAACAACAGGGACCCATTATTAGTTTATAAACAGGGTAATGATATTTTAAAATTTGTGTCAGGAATTTCACTCCTTTGTCAACAAAGTGAAAGTATACTGGAGGGGACAATGCTGGAGGGAGGAGGAGAACAGTTAGGAAGTTAATGATGGTGACCTCAAGAAAAACAAACAAACAAACAAACAAAAACCAGAAAAAGCCCTGACACAAGGAGTGGAGAGAAAAAGACCCAGTTGAGTAACTTTAAGAAGGTAGAACAAATTTAAGACTAGATTATCAGTTGACTGAAAGGGACAAGATTGCGAAAAAGATTAAAGATTTATTTTTAGGTTTCTGAGCAACCCGTAGAAATAGTTGGACTATTACCCATGAGCAAAACCAGCAGGAGGACATTTGGGGTTGGGAGAGACAAAGTGAGGAGTTCAGATTGGAAGCTGCTGGTACTGAGCTGTGTAATACACGCATACACATGATGATATCCGCTAAGCAGTTGTTACATGTGTCTGGAAGTCACAGAGAAAGGCGGACTGAAAAGGCACTGGAACTCTCAAAGAATGTCTAGAGAGAGTGTAGAGTAAGGAGAAAAAGAAGTCACACGTGGAACTCTAGGAAGCAAACAAATATAATAAGTTAAACAGAGAATATAAAAACTGCAAAGGATCCCAAGAAGGAGCAATCAGATGTAGGAAAAATACCAGGAAAGAAGGGAGTCATAGAAACAAGGGAGTATTTCGAAAAAAGCGAATGACTGACAAGATCAAGTACAGCAGAGACTAAGTAAAACAAGACCTGAAAGATATTCACATTTAGGGATCAAAAGATCAGGAAGGACCTTGATAAAGCTGTTTTGGGAAAGTGAAGGGAGAAGACAGTCTGTCAAAGACTGACTGATGCACCAAAAGCATCTTGGGCAGAGGTCATAATCAAGTCTCATTTTTTCAGAAGCTTAGCTATTTTGAAAAATGGGACCAGATAGTAACCAAAGGCTAGACACTTGTTGACCTATCCAATGATGAGGCACGCATATAATATTCAATTATTGGTGATAATTATTGGACAGATACAACAGGTAATCCAAATGAGTAAAACAATAGAAATAATGTTTATTTACACAGATCTTCCATGTCCTACCATTTTTTAAGGCATGTCCTACAATTAATGGCCATGAAATCAAGAAAGAGGAAGGGAAGAATTCTGGGAGTTTATGGGATGAAACATAAAACCAAGTTAAAAATGGGGAAAAAAGTATCCATCTTTCATTGATAACAATTGATTATATATGCTGAATGACAAATAGATATCAGACCTCACGTGGCCCCAAATATCCAGATAGCTTCAATGTGGTCATCTTGTTATTTTAATTGATTTTATGTTAAATTTTGATAAAGACAAAAAAGATCTTATCGGGGAAAAAATGAGGGTGAATTTATCTCCTATATTTCCGAGTGCAGACTATATCCTTCTGTTGGGTGTTAGGCATCACAAAGCATGTTTTTTTGCACCATGTATGAGCCAGATAACTTGGCGAACCAAAGTTTATGGTTTAACGAATCCAGGCTGGGTGGTCAAGGAAACCTTAGTGAGAGAGGAGAATGAGTCAGATAAGAGTCAATAAATATTAATTAATTGCCTACCAGACCCAAGTTTTTCCACTTATTATTTGCTTTTATTAGGTGCTTTTGCTTATTTATCTTATTCACTCTAAAGACTTAAAATAGCTGAACAGTATTCTATTAAGGGTCGGTCAGCAATATCATGCTGCTCTTATGTAAATACATTTTAATGAATAGAGAAGTAAGCCCTTAGGGCTTACTTCAATGTCTGGGAAATGGGATATGCTTTACAGAGGAAAAGAAGGCCTGGGTATCAAATATTCATGTCTGTAATTTCAATCTTTAATTTTATATTCATAATTTATTTAGTTGATACTTTTTCAAACATCTCAAAGCCATAAGTGGTTGCTAAATGTTTGTTGTTAGGACAAGTGATTATGTTATTTAGCTAATGACAGAATGATTTATGGCAAGTCCTTTATGAATTCATTTATCCTTAGAAGTGCTGCTTGCAAGGCAAATCGAGTGAAGACTATCTTTGAGTTGGGAATTTGTGTTCTTCTTGAGATGGATCTATAGTTCAGTCCTGTGAGCAAAACTTGGCATGGGCCCACATCTCTAGGCTTGCCCCAGTGTTGTCCAAGTTGGGCCTGGCCTTGAGCACCCTTTTCTTTGCAGACTTGTATTGCAGAGCTGACAAAGAGCCAGACTGTCTCTGAAGGACTCACAGTAAAAGGCTCTTCGTCCATAAAACAAGCTCTTTTTATTATTCCATAAGGAAAGTCAGCACTTTATGAGATAAATAAAGCTGGAAAAAGAGACAGAAAAATGTAGCGAGTTTTTTTTTTTTTTTTAACCTGAATGACGTTGGCCTGTATTTTTTTTCTTTCCTAGGTTCATTTGGCTGCTGATGTTACATTCTTGCAAGACAGACTAAAAGGTGACAGGGTGACAGAAATAGGGATAACATTTCTAAAGAAACACGATGAGAAAAAACACAGACGGAAAAAATGAAGAAAATGCCACTGGCTGGCTAGTTGAGGAGTTAGTTTAGCTAAATATATATAACCATTGAAATTTTGAGTTGCTTAATAGCATGGCCTTTAAAAAGCTTATAAATCAGCCAGAAATTTGAAATACAAGTACTAGGATACAAAGCTGGGTTTTTCCCCCCCCCTTTTGCTTATAAATCACACATTTTCAATCTCATGTCAAGATTTCTATTAAAAAGAACTCCTTATAAGATAGCAAGCATGAATTGCACATATTACATAGTCCAGCCTAAGAGGTCTATTCATTTCACTTATTTATGGTAACAGAAAAAAATACTGTGTCACCTATACAGTTGGTGTATTTATCTCTTCTCATTGGAAAAATAGATGAAATCATACAACATAGAGTTCACTATTTATAGTTTTAGATACTGTACATTGCATTGTCTATAGAAACAGTTCCATTTGTAGCAATTTTCCATATTTTTGAAACACTATGGATGTGATTTTTCTCAATTTTGGCTTGACCTATAGCTCAGCCTCCTGAAGCTACTCTTGATTTATAATCAAGACAAGCTATTTATTTGGATACTAATTCTGAAACATTTAAAAATAGCATTTAATTTTAATTCGTTTAATTTGCATTAAATTATTTCCTTTCCTCATGAAATATTTCTGATGGCAAGGCTAAGAAATCACTAAAATAAAAAGTAAATAATGTTCTTTGAGAATATAAAACTTATTCAGTTAGAATTTTTACAATCATTTTTATCCCATAAAAACCTTACAAAAACCCATAAAAACTGGAACATATTTAAAATTCAAAATCTACTGGATTAAATAAACAATAATTTCCACCAGACCACTGGCATACAAGGACATTCTATATGGCAGTCCAGAATTACTGGATTCTTCAAAGAACTAAAATTAAAGTTACAATTAGTGTGGCACCATCAGAGAAAACTGGTATAACTGATATGGTAGTGACAGACCTCAACTAGGATTCAGGACCCTGAAGATACAGTCCTAGTTCTGTTTAAACAGTGGCTTTAGCTGATCCTAGGTAAAGTATATAATATCTATTTCTCTAAGGTGTATAATCTCTCTTTCTCTCTCTCATTCCCTCTCTCTCCCTCTCTCTCTTTCTCCCTATCTCTCTGTAAAATGAGAGGAAAGGATATGATAAATATCTAAAATGATATATATGAGTTAAATGATATCAATAACCACTGAAATTTTTAGACATTAAGAGACTATGAGGAAATTGTTTGTTCCCCACCTACCTCGCTGTCTTGTCAAAAGGACATTGAGGTAGGTATTAAGAACCAAATAGGGTCATTAGGACAGCTGAAGCATCAATGGAAAGACCTTCAAACCAGTTCCACACAAGACCTGAAGGAATCTGTTACTTTGATCAATTCAGAGTTGGTTTTTTTTTATCTTGGAATATCCAAAAGGAAGAGAGTTTTGGGGCAGAGAGGTAGATTAGTGCTTTCAAGCGACATCACCAGATTGTTGCCCAAGCTGTTTACTGAGGAGGGCTGCCTATTACCTATTTAAAGTTACCAGGAATCAGGAATACTTCTCTCAGCAGCCTGTATACTTGTTCATTGTCTTCTCAAATCTCTCCATTTCATCTATTAGTTATTATAATCCTGCTCTTTAGCAGTTGCAATGGACTATTATGAAAAAGTGGAAAGTTCTCTCTTCTCCCTGTTTATGAAGGACCAAGTATCTTCCTGCAATTCCTTTACTTCCTTCTTTATTCCCTCTTCCATTTCCTTTATTTATGCTTCATGTAGTAGACATTTGTTGGCTGCCTATAAACTCTGCCTCTGGATAGAATGACCATTTTCTGGTCATGGCGTCTCATTCTCAGTTTAAAACCACCCCCTTTCCAGCCAAATATAAGCCAATCAGGACATGGCATTTCCCAGACCACAATCATTGCTATTGACATAGGGAGGATGACAAGAATGACTGGACTGAAGAGAAGAAAAGCCTGCCTGTTATATGAGCCAATAAATTTACTATGTTCTTTAAGAGAGTAGACTTGGGTTTCTGTTATAGTTACACAACAGAGTTCATTGCATGATAACTAAGTGATAGATAATTTGCAACATATTGGAGAATACCAAAGAGAACAAACTGTTTATTATTACATTTTTCACACGGTTGAATGCTCCACAAAATAAAACTTGGATTTACAATAGCCCTCATACCATAGAGAGGAAAGGGTTATGTGAGGGAGAAATAGAAGTTCGCATTATAGTTCACATCTACCCAGCATGCAAGTTCCAGAAAAGAGAGATTCTGTAGGGAGATGACATATTATATGAGTGCAGTACAAGTTCTTTAAAGAAAAAAACAACTTCATACATTTTAGGTTCTTGCTTCAATTATTTCCACTGGAAACTTAAATCACTTCAGTAGTCACATGAGAATTCCAAAGTCAGAATAATCCTCTGATTTTTGGAGCCTCCCAGTGGCTTAAATCTTTCAAGCCAGTAGACTCTATTTAGTGACTTGCCACTTCAGTGTACTGCGTGAATCACACTGATTTTAATGACTTAAAAGAGGAAATGTTTATGGTCTGTACATGCCAAAGAATACAAACACCTGGAAATGCCGCTGTCTCAAGTTTAGATTCAATTAAGATTTTTATCAGGTGCTAGGCTCATTAATTATGTGGTATGTCACTTAATTTTCACAACAATCTGACGCATTAAGTTGGTAACAGTGTGTGGGGTGTTGCAAATGAAACTACTAAGGAGCTAAATTTGCCAGTGATTTATGTGCATAAAGATGTGGAGCTCGTACACTTGAAACTTATTTGATTTTATTAAACAATGTCACCCCAATAATTTTTAATAATAAAAAAAAAGATGAGAAACAGGTGTTGGCAAGGGCTTCTGCGTGTCTAGTTTGGGAGGCCGAACGAAGGACCATAGGAGGCAGAGCCAGATTTGGAAAGAAGCTAATAAATTTTTAATGTTTTGATTTCAAGGTGCCTTTGAAACATCTAAACAACACTAGGCGCTCAGAAGAGAGGTCAGAACTGAAGATGGACTTTGGAGTCATCAGTGTATGGGTAACAGTGTAAGCAGTGGGTATCATAGCAACATCTAGGGAGAGCACAGAGTTGAGAAAACGTAAAGAGCAAAGGAAGAATCTCAAAAGGCAGCGAGGAAAGAATAGCACAAGTGAGGCAGAATTTTCAGTTAGCAATGTAGATGGGAGAAACTTGTTATACTGATACCAAGTGAATTTCAAAGAGAATAGACTGGTCAGAGGTATTAGATGCCCCCAGAAAAGCCATGGAAGTTAAGCCAGAAAGGGATACTGGAAGATAAGGAGAAGATCTTTGCCTCAGAGCAATTTCAGAGCTAAATGGAATCCACAGCCTCATTGCAGTGGATTGAAGAATCAACAGGAGATGAAATATTGTGCACAGATGATTCTTAGAAATTAACTTTAAATGAAAAGAGACATAGGATTCTTAGTGCAAAGTTAGGCTGTTTACTCTTTTTACTTTTTGAGAATGCAGGCATTTGAAAATATAGGAAAGACGGAATGACTGATGAAGCGAGGCTGTGAGGAGGTGAAATAGGGCAGGATTCAGACCCTAAAAGAAAGATTTGGTTCTGAACTACATAAAGACTAACCCTTCCTGAGAAGGTGAGGGTGAGCATAGACGGGGATGAGATTGAAGGTGTTAAGGAAGACCTCGACTGTTAGCTCAATCTCCCCTGCGAAGCAAGATTCAAGGTCTATTGGAGATGGAGGCGGGCAGGGGCTCGATGAAGAAACCTTCTGCTGTAGGCCACTGCTCATACTGTCAGCTCTCACACCCCAAAGCAGGAAACTCCCCAAATTTGGTTGTAGACTCTCTCAGGAAGCTTTTCCATGCAGTGAATAGGTTGCCCCAGGTGCAACTGAAATTCTGAAACTGCTCATGGTTCACAAATAGGAATAATCACTGAGGAAAACCATGGAAAGCCACATAATGGACTGCAAAGACTTGTAAGGAGATTTCCAACAGTGGTAAAAAAAAAAAAAAAAAAAATGGTGTTGCTCCCTTCGGGAAGGATTTTCCAAGTGTTTGTTCAGAATCCTGTGGAAAGCTGACAAATGCCAGTGTTTAAAAAAAAAAAAAACGCTCCAGGAAAAACAGTACAAAAGCTGGAGCCAATGAATGAAAGTGACCACAGACACAATTTTTACTTTTGCAAGAACACTTAAAAATCGACAGAAAGAGGAAAATCCCCACCTCACTGTCAACAGTCCTTAAAAATTGTAACCTGCACTGTCTTCTGGCTGCCCAAGATGTTTCAGACAGTCTGGAAGAGCTGTGGGTCTAAGCGACATACCTACCCTTCAACTCTCTTCAAAAGTGAAAAATTGCCCTTTTAAACTTTTCTGAACACCTGCTGGGTAGAGTTCCTCATGAGGATGTCAAATCAAAATGAATGAACTAGGGGAAAAGGAGCCCTAAAAACTAGTTGCTCAAGTTTTGACAGCTCAAGGGCAATTCTTTTTTGCCAAGAATTCAACTTCTCCAGGTCCAACGTTGATTAGGATGATATTTCTATGTGTGGACTGGGCCAACTGTCTCGGTAAAGATTTGTACTCTATAAAGTTAAATGTAGTTGAACATAGTTGAACTAATTCTTAGTAATAGGCCTGGTAGTTGCCTTTTACAGGTTGAAATATTCATGGCAAATTTGGCTCGGAGGCAGCGGCACAGACCATGCAGTAACTCAGAAGATTCTTTCCAGTTCTAGAATGGTAGACTTTTTAGAAAAAGCTATAAAGATAAGAGTTTAGGACCAAAATTGGTCTTGGAGATTATCTAAAGTATGCTACTTTTTTAATGAATGAGGTTACTAAGACCAGGAAAATTGATAATGATGTTCTGAGGAAGACCCCAGAGAAGAGTAAATTGAATAAATAATTATTAGAATATGGAATTGCTTATTCTTATACAGACACAGCATGCTCTAGCACCCACTACCTCCTCAGGTACCTTACATCATCACTTATCCCCTCTGTCCTTCCACTTAGCT
>NW_006494612.1:10184402-10185420 GCF_000325575.1 Pteropus alecto | reverse complement strand
AGAAAAAAATAACCCTCCTCTTAACACTGCTTCCCTAACAGGCCACCAGGGCCAGTGCATCCCTCATTCTTTCACCGGCAAACTTTAAGAAAACATGATGTAGGAGATAGAATGTTCTATGGACTGAAAGTCTACCCCCAAATGTCTGAAGCCCTGATACCCAATGTGATAGTATTTAGAGGTGAAAACTTTGGTAAGTAATTAGGGTTAGGTTAGCTCATAAGGGCTAAGCTCTCATAATGGCACTGATGTTTTTAGAAGAAGAGAAAGAGACACAAGATCTTCTCCCCTCTTTCTGCCCTGTGAGGACACATCAGGACAGCCATCTGCAAACCAGACAACGAATCTTCTAGCACCTTGGTCTCAGCCTTTCTAGCTTCCAGAACTGTAAGAAATAAAAAATTTTAAGCCAAAAAGTCTATGGTCTTTTTTTTTAATTTATTAATTTTTATTATGGTGACATTGGTTAACAAATTCCAGTAAGTTTCAGGTGTACAATTCAATAGTAAGGCATATATATATTGCGTGGTGTGTTTACCGCCCATAGTTAGATTTCTTTCTGTCACAATATATCTGACCCCTTTTACCCCATCTACCTCCCCTCTACCCCCCTTCCCCTCTGGTAACCTCTTTTGTTATAGCAGCCTGAACTGACTATGACACGGTGCTAGCTTTGAAACTGGACAATCCTATGTTAAAATGTTTACCTTAAATTTCTCCATTCTGATTCTTCTCCTGTATTTCACTTGGCTATTAATTCTAAATCCCCTTCATTCCCCTCCATTTCCTCTTCCTTTCAAATATTTTGATACATGCAGGCTCTGTAGTTGGCACTTTTCTCAAGGTAAACATTCTACCTGGACAATATGACCCTTACACAGAAAACTTCTCCTCTCCACTCTCTTCACCCATCTGCTCCTATTCTCTACTACTCACTCCACCTAGATGTCCCAGAAGCACATATTTAGTGTGTCCAAAACTCAACTCATTATTTTCTCTCATCCTCTGCTAAATCTCT
>NW_006494612.1:10121414-10184374 GCF_000325575.1 Pteropus alecto | reverse complement strand
GTTAATGATCCCATTGTCAAAACTAAAAGCCTCATTCATTTTTCACTCCTTCCTCCTTATTACGACTTACATGTAATTTGTCACTAAGTTCTTTTAATTCTGCATCTTAAATTCCTTTTGATCTCTTTCTCTCCCTATTTCAGGGGCTCATCTGTACTCTTTTAGCTGCTTTCTAACTGGTTTCCCACCTCTAGTTTTCACATCCATTTCACTCTCCACATTGGAATCGAGTGGTTTCTAGAAAAGACAAATCAGATAGTAGTACTGCCACACTGCAAATCTCTCAGAGGTTGTCTTGTCTATAGGATAGAGCTTCTAGAACATACTATACTCCTTATCCATCAAGAGAAGTCAAAGTCATCAACTTCCTGCATGTGCCACTTACTCAGTGAAGACTATCCTAACAACCATCACCTCACTTCTAGACTGAGTGAGTTGCCCCCTAATCTCTGGTGTCTTTAGTACCTTTCACACATCTCTACCTTAAATAATCTGAGTATTTTCCTATTTGTCTTTCTTCCCAATTTATCTATGAGTTACTCTTTGGCAAAGAGCATATCCTATTTATCTTTGTATTCCCAGAATCTGGCATGGTCCTTGACACTTAGTCAATACTAGATGGTATTTTTTGAGTGACAAATATACAAAATGGATGAAAAAAATGAGATAATAACCTATAGGTCTAATTGGCCCATCTTGGAAGATCGTTTGTCATTTTATATTATTCATTTGGTCTTCTATTGTTAATGCCAAGCTTTTAGGACAGTGTTGTCTAAAATACCGATATAAAGCTCATGGAATGTGTTCTTGAAATTACAGACTCCTTTGGTCATGAGGATATATAGGATGTCTTGACTGATTACGCACAGAACCACGTAATTTGCTTTGCTCAAGAAGGTGGGAATTAGGCTGGAGAACATAACTTTACTGCATATTTGGTCTGCCTCTTAATTTCCTGGAGTGGCCAGAGTTTCCATGACAAATAGAGTAAACGATTTTTATTTTACCTGTCCTTTGTTTCCTTAAAGGGCTCATTTTCTTCAATGCATATGCTTTGAAATGAAAAAACATATGGACTATATAATATAATGAAAGTGAGTACATGATCAAAAGAGATTTTATTTATCCTCATGGTTAGATTGAACATATCTTAAAAGAACCACGTTTTCATCTTTACCACCACCAGCAATGGCTTTCTCTTTTTCCTCTTTCTAAAAATCAACTACCATTTTGTTAATTATGTGTGATAATGGAATTGTGGTTATTTAGGATATCATTTTTACAGATATATGTTAAATAGTTTTGGAAAATGCTATCTATACTTTTCTTTAAACTAATTCACAAAAAATAATAATCAAATATGCCAAAATATTAAGTGTAGGCATATGCACAAAACCATTTATATGTATTAACTAAATAACAAAAACAGTGAAATGTCTATCAACAGAGGACTGATTGAATAAATTATAGCATATCCACATAATGGAGTACTATACTACTATAAAAAAAGAAATAAATAATATTTATTGTATAGCATGATGATATGTTCTCTAGAAAATGCTGTTAAGTAAAAAAAAAAAAAGAAAAGTAGAGACAAGTGTGCATAGTAAACTAACATTTACCTAAGAAAGATGAGTTACAAAATATGTATATGTGTGTATATATATATATATATATATATACACACACATATATGTATATATGTGTATATATATATATCCGTATATATATATATACATATATATTTTTTTCCTTTTAATGGAAGGCTTAACCAAAAATATTTTTTAAAGGTTACCATGTGAGGGAGAGATCAATGTGGAAGCAACAAGGATAAAAGGCTAGACTTCTCAAAATACATCTTGCTTGGATGATTTAACTTTGTAGCCATGCAATCACTTTACACAATAATTAAACATTTCAAATTAAAGCAATTCTTCACAGATGAAAGCAAAACTAAATAAATAAACCTAACTGCATATTGAGTTAGTGGTATAAAATATAGAGAAGAACTAATTCAAGTGATTTTAAACACAGTAATTTGATTCTATAACTTTAAAGGAATATACCTTAAGGACAAAAAAGAACAGCCAAGAATACAAAATAAAAAATCTGAAACTTCTCTCAGTAATCAAATTGTTTATGGTACTGTTGGAGTCATTATTTTAGATGTGTATCATGGTGTAAAGAAAAGTACTAATCAAGTTGGTGTTGTTAAGACCTGGAATTTTTGACATAAGGAAAAGGAGATTAAAATATATGTTCAATAAATTTAAATTTAATTTTAAAAACTTTGTAGTCTTGATTTTAACTGGAAGCTATCAGTATGAATTTATGATGTATATACAGCTTCTTAAAAGTCCAGATATGACATCACAAGCACAGGCAACGAAAGGAAAAACAGATAAATTGTACTACATCAAAATTAAAAATTTATGTGTCAAAGGACAAAATTAACAGGGTGAAAAAGCAATCCATGGAACAGGAGAATATATTTGCAAATCATATATCTGATAAGGGGTTAATATCCAGAATACATAAAGAATATACAAATAGCCAATAAGTACATGAAAAAATGCTTGACATCACTAATCATTAGGGAAAGGCAAATAAAAACCACAATGAGATACCACCTCACATCCATTAGGATGGCTATTATGAATGACGACAACAACAACAGAAAATAACAAGTATGAGCTAGGATGTAGAGAAATTGGAACCCTTGTGCATTGTTGATGGGAATGTAAAATGGTGCAATGACATTTACATTATAATGTACATTGTTTGGCAATTCCTTACATTACATTACATTCAATATTATATTCAATATTATATTCATATATGATTCAGCAAGTCCTCAAAATAGAATACTATATGATTCAGCAATTCCACTTCTGGGTATATACACAAAAATATTATGAGCAGGATTTCAAAGACACATTTGTATACTCATGTTCTTAGCAGCATTATTCACAATAGAAATAACCCAAATGTCCATCAGAGGATGAATGAATAAACAAAATGTGGTATATACTTATAATGGAATATTATTCAGCCTTAAAAGGGAAGGAGATTCTGTCATATGCTACAACATAGATGATCCTTGAAGACATTATGCTAAGCTTAATAAGCCAGTCACAAAAAGGCAAATATTGTATGATTCCACTTATATGAGATACCTAGAGTAGTCAAGTGCATAGAGACAGAAAGTAGAATGATGGTAGTCAGGGGCAGAGAGGAGAGGGGATGGGAGTTATTGTTTAATGGGTATGGAGTTTCAGTTTTGCAAGATAAAGAGAATTCTGGAGATGGATGGTGTTTATGGTCTCACAACAATGTAAAGTACTTAATACTACTGAATTCTACACTTAAAAAGGATTCAGATGGTACATTTTATGTTATGTGTACTTTACCACAATTAAAAAAATTTTAAATAATAATGACTACAATAAGAATTAATTAAAAAGATATTTAAGAGCATTTTTGTAGTATATGAACCTTATTTGAATCCCAGTTCTAATAAGTAATACCTTTATGAGGTATGTGAGAATTTAAGTACTGACTATATAGTTGATATTAAGAAATTGTTATTTCATAGGTGTGGTGATTGTATTGTGGGTTTTATGTTAGTTTCTTTTGTTTTGTTGTTTTAATTAAGACTTTATTGCAAGGTACAAAGCTTTCCCATATACCCCTGCCTTCATACATTCATAGCCTCCCCTATCATCAATAGCTACCACCAGATTGGTACATTTGTTACAACTGATAAATCTACATTGACATATCATAATCACCCAGAGTCTGTAGTTTATATTATGATTCACTCTTGGTGTTGTACATTCTATGTTTTTTTTTTAATTTTCTAACTTAATATCTTTAAAGGGTATATATTCTGTAATACAAACAACACATTATTTTAACATCTCTTTAAAAAAGCAAGGACATCTATAGCACAACAACAATGAGTAGTTTGGGGCAAGTTTTTAAAAATTTTTTATTTTTACATTTATTTTTACATTACATTACATTCAATATTATATTTGTTTTAGGTGTACAGCATAGCAGTTAGACATTTATATTACTTATGAACTGATCTTTCAAGGAGTCTAATACTCACCTGGCACCATACATAGTTATTACAATATTATTGACTATATTCCTTATGCTGCACTTTACATTCCCGTGACTATTTTGTAACTGCCAGTTTGTACTCATCCTGTTTTTTTACAGTATCCTTTTCTTTTGAGATATGTACTTATATATTTACAGATGAAATTAATGTAGAGAGGAAGCAAGAGAATTAAAATGTTAATCAAGCCACAATCAGAGACTGCAATATGCTGATCAGCCCTGCAGCCAGGCCAGGAGGACACCTGCAGCACAAAGGAAGGTTTCTGCTGGGATTGCTAACAACCCATTCCCCACACCTGTGAAGGGGAACCAGGCACCAGCAGGGTCATTGCCAATGGCTAAATAATGGGGAACCTATGGATTAAAGGCTGGGAACTGCCTGATGGGCTTTCACTCTACCTTTTCTTGCTACATAATATTCACCTTTCTCACTGTGAGTCCATATCAAAGGAAATGGGTTAATGAAGTCTTTTAAACTATAACTCACAGGTTCTAAAGAATGATATATAAACTGAATTCCCCGACCACTCAGAGTCCCTCTCATGCCTGCCCCCTCTCTATTGTCTCACTTTCCCTCTCAGTGCCTTTATTCTGTCTCTCTCACTGTCCTTGTCTCTCTGTTGTCTCTGTCTCAGCCCCTACTCACTGTCTTTCCACATCTTTCTTGGACTCTCCCACTCTCTGCCTCTGAGGGGAGACCACATTCTATCTGTGGAGTGTTACCTCTCTTCTAATAAACTTTCTTTTTGACTCTAACTTTGGCGTGTGTGTTGAATTCTTTCTATACTCTCCTCTAAAGGACCCTCTTCCTCTCTAAGTACAGGGCTTGGTCTCCCCACAGCATGGGGAAATTTGCCCTGTCCTACATCAAAATTATATGACATTTGGACGTGCCTCAAAATAATCTGTGCATGATGGGAGTGTGTTGGAGCATAGAAAACATTGGTAATGAGTAGATAATTGTTGAAACTGACTTATGGGTACATGAGACTTCATTATATTACTTTCTCTACTTTTGTTTATTCTTGAAACATCTCATAATAAACTCTTTAATATTAAAAATTGTTAAATCTATGTCTATGGTACTTCATCATACTACTTATTTTTCTGTTTATATAATTTTCATAACATCAGGTAAAAAAATTCCTCCACCAGGATGATCCATTTATATCTAATGATATCATCAATTTCTTTACTGCCTCTCCATTATCAACTAGATGAGGTGTAAGTCCCCTATAATGACAACTGAAGCCCTATGTGATCAGCCCTCTATCTTCCTCTCCAGTCCTTGCACTCAGAGCAATGCTGAAGTAATTCAATTCTTCAATACACAATGCTATTGGTGCCTTTGTACCTTTTCACAAGCTGCTCCTTCTTCTTGCAATGCCCCTCCCCTTCTCATCTACCTGGTAAACAATTCTTCCAAAAACCTCTTCAGGGCTCACATTCTCTAAAACCTTCTCATATCACCTCTACCCCACTTTTTAGTTGTATCTTGCCTCATTCCATAAATATCTGAGGCAGCTTCCAGGCAAATTATCACTAGACTATTTCTCTGATATTTATACACATTAATCATCACACAAATTCAATTGCATTATAATTATTTGATTACATGTCTGCTCCCCACAACACACTAGACTATGATCATGTAATAAATGCTTGATAAAAATTTATTAAATCAAGCTGGGTCCCATTTTAAAATTTTTTGGGTGACATTACAAAGAGAAAGGAAAGTTAAAATGAAGAAAATCTATTAAATAACTAGAATATTGTTTTTTATACTTTTAAATCAATAGAGAAAACAAAATAGTCAACAGAACAGATTAAAGGGATCACTAGAGATATTTTTCCATCTCAATACAAAAAGATTCTTCTCAAAGAGTAAATTATTATGGCTGTTTTCATAGGATTGTTTTAAATAAGTTCAGAAAACCCTGGAAGATCTTAAGTGGAAGTTAATGTTAAGTAGATATTCCTTTCTGCAGATGTAAGGACCATATTTTGGAACCTCAGAGAATTTTTGACATTGCAAAAGATGTAAAGCACCAATTAGTAACATTTATAACATTTACAGATTCTCTTCATACATTTTAGTGATTATTTTAGTTATTGTTTCTCTTTTCTTTTTAATTTACTTTTTAAAAATGTATTCATGCAAATAATTTAGAGTCAGTGTAAGTAATCTGCCTAGCTCCTCTCCTTGACCTCCACTTCTGCCTTCTACCACTTCCTGCTTCACACCAGTATCTCCTTTCTGCTCTTGTAACCATTTATTTTTTTTGGCATTTCTTGCGTTACCATATATAGTATGCTTATAGAGCTCTTTCCGGATTTTTTACTTTGAGACATGACTTTTTAAATTTTTACATAAGAAACATGAGACTTTCTCACACACAGCCTCTAATCTAACCACATACATAGGCAAACTTCTTGATCCTCATTCTTCCTGGTATAGTGTAATTGGGGTTAGATCAATAGTCAGTGGTTACACTACAATGACTGTGTAAACACTATTGACCACTGGACCATATAGCAAGAGTAGATTTCCTTTCCTCCACAACTTTTGGTTTTCCCTAGAGTTAATAGTAGAACAGATTTTTACATTTTTTGTAGCTTTCTCTATTCTTATTACTAATCCCCAGACTCTTCCTCCACTTGCATAAATCTCCTCTCAATATTTTCAAACAAGTTAAGTTTTCTATCAATTTATCTTCTTAAAAAAGTCTCTCCTGAGCTTTCTGATGTTGCCTTGTTGCTTAGCTATTTCTGTGGGGAAGAGAAAAGCTGACTTAAATTTATAATAAAATTTTGATGTTGCTGAGAACTGTAATGCAGGAAGGAAGAATAGGGCGCTCACCAGTAAGAAGCAGGGCATATACAAATCCCAGGTCTCACCAAAATTGTCTCTTGACCAGTAGGAGAAGAAAAGCCTGTGACACTCAAGTAGGGAAAATGAGATGTAATGTCACTCAGCATCAGAGGGGAAGATAGACCTTATAGTTATAAATTAGTAAATTTCAAAAGGCTGTGTATCAGTTAACTTTTGTTGTGTGACAAACCATCTCTTAACTTAGTGGCTTATAACAACAATTTCTTATCTCACAGTTTCTGTACATCAAGAATTTAGGAACAGCTTAGCTGGGTGGTTATGATTCGAGATTTCTCTCAAGGCTGCAATCAGGATGTCAGTAGAGTCTGCATCCACCTGAAGGCTTGACTAATTCCAAGACAGGCCACTCACATGGCTGTCATCAGGAGGTTTCAGTTTCTTATCACATGAGCCTCTCCAGCAGCTGCTTTATTTTCCTCACAACCTGGCAGTCGAATTCCGTCTAAGAGAGAGAGACAGAGAGACAGAGACAGAGAGACAGAGACAGAGAGGCAGAGAGACGGAGACAGAGACAGAGACAGAGACTGAGAAGAACAGTTGCAACACCTTTTATGACCTAGGTTCTGAAGATACATATCATTACTTCCACTTTTTTTTCTATTCATTAGAAGTGAGTCACTAAGTCCAGCACACAGTCAAGGGAATTTATCTCTTGAAGGAAGGAGTTTCAAAAAAGCTGTGTGTACATTTTAACTTAATTCACATTTGTTCAATATAGTGTCTTGAACTTCAAGTAGCCTAGTGTCTCTCAGTTAAGAAATCTTTTTTGAAAACTACATCTAGAGATTAAAACTCTCATCTTTTGCAGTTGCCCAGATACTTGGAATGGGGACAGAGATCTGAAGGACCATTTCTTAAACAAACTTTCCTGATTTTAGCCCCACCTCCAACCCCACTTCCAGAGGTGACTGGTACAGCTAATTCCTGGGCTCTTTTTTACAGCTTCCATGGTACAATTTATATTGCTTCTTATCTTTCTCTAGTTCTGGCTTAGAATTCGGATTTCTCAGGTCTGTTAGTCCAATTACCACTTAAAATCTGCTTTTCAATTTCAAAGATTGTGTTGCTTTTTCCATTCCTGTTCTTTGTTTGCTTTACGACATTAAAAAAAAAAAAGATCCCTTTGCTTTGTTTTATTGTGGTTGAATATGTACTTTCAAACCAACAATTTTAACCAGAAGTATCTCTTTTAGTTGTCTTTCACTGCTAATAGCCATATTTACCAAGCATGATTTTTAATAAGTATAAACTGTTGAATCTCAAATTGTAGTAGGAATATAAAAGATCTGGAATAAAAGTTTAGAGTTTAAGAAAATAAAAGAACTATTTTATAGAGAGAGCTTCACCATACATCTGCAGGGAGAGTTAGGCAGCTTCTAGCTGGGATAAATGTGCTCATGGGGCTGGAAAGATTGTGGAATTCTGTTGGTATGAATAGTGGCAAGCAGTTTTAAAGTTTAAAAATGTGGTTGTTGATTTATTATCTATGGTTATGTACCTTGTGTCTAAAAAGTTCAAGAAATATTTGTGAGACTTTAACTTTTTTCTTCTTAATAAAACAATAAAATATTTAATCTTTCTCACTTGCTTTTATCACCTTGTTTTACTTGTTGCTGTTTTGCTACATTTGCAAGATAATGCTTTTTTAAAAGTCTTCAGAAGTCATAAAATCATACTTGGAAAAGAAAACAAATAGTTTTAATATTATATAAAGAGGTATATGATCAAGAGCTACAGTGAGTTTGAGAGTCAAAGTCATAAGAGTTCCAAGAAAGAAGGCATTACTGTGATATAGTTGGGAAATACATTGAGGAAGAAGTGTGATTGAGATGAGGCTTAAAAAATGAAAAATATTATGTGTTAGAAGGCAGTCCTCCATGGATCTCTCACAGTCTTATATATCTTACTAGTATTCCAGCATGCAAAACTCTGACTGTGTTTTACCCAGGTCTTTTTCAGGGTTGTGTTTGCAGCAAGCTTGAGAGATGAAGTTAAGCTTCCTCTTGGATAAAGAGCAGATTTTATTACTACTTCCTATAAAACGGTGGTGCCCCAAACTCAGTGTTCTTTCTAGCAATACAACCTACTGCTGGTGCATTTATCCATGTTAGCCTTCCACGTTGTTCCCTTGGGGGCAAGGGGAACTAAAGCAGAAATGATATTTTTGTTGTTTCCTCTACTGTGATAAATATAGATTTTGTCATTGGCCCAGAAATTTCATTTCTCTGCCAGCTCACATGATACAGTAGTAGATTAACTATTAGCTTATAAGTAGGTTAAATCAAATCCCAGACAAGACATTGGAATAGTAACAGAAAAGAGAATCAGTTGAGTGGAGGGATACAAATGAGCCTGTGTGTTTCATGCTGTTAAATAAGTGTGGTAGAACAGTCAGAGGCCTGATTAAATCAGAGATAATATAATAGGAAATATTGAAAGATAAGGGTAGACAGGTGGAATGGAGTGGGGGAGGGCAGGTAGATTTTAAAGGCTTTGAATGATAGTGCTATGAACTGAATATTTGTATCCCCTCAAAATTCATGTGTTGAAACCTAATCCCCAAAGTAATAATGTTTGGAGGTGGGGCCTTTCGGAGGTAATTAGGTCACGAGGCTGTAGCCCTCATGAATTGGATTAGTGCCCTTTTAAAAGAGGCTGCATAGAGATCTCTCACTCCTTCTGTCATGTGAAGTTACAGTGAAAAGACAGCTGTCTCTGGATGAGAAAGCAGGCTCTCCCCAGACATTGAATCTGTCAGGGCCTTGATCTTGGACTTCCCAGCTTCCAGAACTGTGAGAAACAAATTTCTTTGGCTGTAGCCCTCATGAATTGGATTAGTGCCCTTTTAAAAGAGGCTGCATAGAGATCTCTCACTCCTTCTGTCATGTGAAGTTACAGTGAAAAGACAGCTGTCTCTGGATGAGAAAGCAGGCTCTCCCCAGACATTGAATCTGTCAGGGCCTTGATCTTGGACTTCCTAGCTTCCAGAACTGTGAGAAACAAATTTCTATTGTTTATAAGCCACCCGGTCTATGGTATTCCGTTATAGCAGCCCAAACACACTGAGACCGATGGACAAGGGATCTAATGTGTTTAATAAGTTAACCATATTAAGCACTGAGCATATATTGGGGAACAAGAGCACACAGTCTCTGTCTAGAGAAACCTGTCCCAATTGACCACTGACAACTTTGCTTCAGTAACCGTGATGCTGAGAGCCAACCAGTCAGTGATAATCTCACACTTCTGAAAAGTCAGCCAGTTACAATCCCATAATTCTGAAATTCAGCCAATCAGCAATAGCTTCACTTTAAAAACTGTACTTCTCCTATCAAAACAAAATGTATGCCAACTGCCATAAGAGAACTCAAGTACGCACGCAAATACACATGTATGTATTAACATATATTTCTCATCAGACTTTAATTCCACAGTAACATAGTTCATTAGGTCTTAGGCATCATTTTCCTAATTCCAGGGCTATGGACACCTAGAGTGTAAAAGGGAGCATCACTTCCTCTTTTTTAAATCAGTATCTTCTTGCTTTCTATTGATTATCTCAGAGTGTCCAATGGTCTGACTCAGTCATCAGATAATTTAGGTGTTGTAGGGGATGTATGAGGTGGTTTTTGAGTTCATTCAGAGTAAAAACCAAATACCTTACAATGGCCCAAAGGACTTATATGATTTGTCCCCCACCCTCTTACTTCTCTGACCTCATGGCCTAATTTTGTCCCCTAGCTCACTACTTAGGCCACCCCTTCACGTCTCTGTTCAAAGATTAAATCTCAATGAGGACAACAGTTCTCCAACCCCTGGCATTTCTATTGCCTCCTAGAGTGTTCTCCCTTTTTTATTTAGTATTCTTTTCATCCTTTCATACCCAAGTATTTACTTCTTTATAATGCTTACTGTCTATTATCTCTTTCTCCCCTTAGCATGTAAGCTTACAAGGTCGGGTCTTTGCTGTTGGTTCACTGATGCAGCCCAAATACCTGAAATATGCCCAGAACATAGCAAGCAGTCAATAAATATTTGCTGGTTTAAGTGAATAAAATAGTAATAAAATCTTATAAATCAGTAGGAAATAGACAGATAACCTAACCATTAAAAAATGAGCAAAAGTCTTGAATAGGCATTTCATAAAAGAGGATATCCAAATGGCTAGTAAACATATGAAAAGCTGCCAAAAGACTTTAATGGTTAAAGAAATGCCATTTAAAACCACAATGAGAAATGCTACATATTCTCCAGAGTGACAAAAAGTAAATAATTAGAAATACTAAGTGTTACAGAGATAAGAAGCACTGCGAACTTGAACTCTCGTAGTAGTATAAATGGGTACAACCCTTATGGCAAGTGTTCGACATTATCTAGCATACTAGAATATGTACATGTCCTTGTGTTATCATGTATTCCTAGGAACACACCATGAAGAAACACTTGCCCAGGTATAGCAGAGTACAAGTACATTAATATTCTCTTCAGCATTGCTCATAAGAGCCAGAAACTGGGAGCGGCAGTTAAATGGACAACTAGATTGTTATAGATGGTATATTCATGCAGTGGAATACTATATAGCAATCAAAGTAAATAAGATGTTCTAGACACAATGTAGATGAATTGTCCGAACAACAACAACAAAAAAAAACTAATTAAAAAGATGATAAAACACTTTTTAGAGGATTTCACTTATAAAAAGTTCAAAAACAGACAAAACTAAAAATTAATAGTTTAGGAGTGTACATATAGGTGGTAAAGCTATAAACAACAATAAAGAAATCATCACACTCCCTACCACTACCACCACCACTAGGTGGAGAGATCTGAGATTGTGAAGAGGCGAGGGATTTGAGTGATGCGGCAAATGTACTATTTCTTTCCTCTCTGTGGTGATTACCTAAATGATTGCTTTGTCATTATTTTTTAAACAGTACATAAATGTTTCATACACTCTTCTCTATTTTTGATATCTCACAGTTTTCAAAGTGGCAATAAATTGCCTAATCTTGTAGAATTTTTCTTTCATTTGGAAGGTTTTAATGTTCTGTTCTTTGCGGCAAAGGGTCTTGACCGACCATATCCCTTTTTTGACACAGGTTTCTTTCCGTAGATAAGAATGTAATATAAGCAATTCCACAGTCCTTACATTGCATTCACAACAGATATTTCATAAGTAGGTTATAAAGAGAAAAAGACAAAATAAGATCAAGTAAAGGCTTAGCGTTGAAGGCAGGCCCAGTGTTTGACACACAACAAGCACTCAGTGGGAGTTTGTTGCTCACAAAGTAGGCAGTGGTTGTTGCTGCTGGGGCTGACTCAGACAAGGGAGCATTTCTCCATCTCTTGTCTTTGGAAGGGTTATTCACAATAGGTCACCTGGTAGATAAGATACAAGGTGTTGTGAAACTTATGAGTTCCAAGATGTTTATCAGCCAGAGACATTTGTGTACATGATTAATTTGATTTCCGGATGCTTCCCTCAGAATTTGCTTCTTTAATTAGTTCATAGACCATTATATTTCTGTCTGTGGTTTTGGATGGAGCAAGGAGGCCATGCCTAATCTTATGTTCTGTAAACTGTATCATCTTGCCAGTACTCAATACATTGTAGAATCATCTCTTAGAATAATATGGTCATTTTTCAACAAATATTAATAGCAGATGCTATGTCTGAATCTCTTCCAAGATTAAGGCTTCAGGGCAACATAAAGCCAGAGTGTTTATGAAGATTTATTTGGGGAACTAGCGGATAAATATACACTGTGTTCAGAAATGTTTCTTGAGCGCATGATGTGGCCTGTCTGGGGCTAGGCTCGGAGGACTAGTGTGTCCTATCAAACTGGTGACATGTTTCCACCATGAGATAACTATGCTTGCCTTGATCTCACTAAGGTTATTCAAAGTAGTTCTAGGTATCAACAATTGCCAAAGTTTCTGAATGAAATTAAAAATATTGGGGTCATCTTTATCTTCTCTACTTACAAGAGCACATTTGCTAAAAAGGGAAAAATCTGTATTAAAAACTACTAAGTGGACACTTTGGAACACATGATCCAGAGAGGATAAGCGCCTGAGCTTCAGATCTGCCTTTGCTGACCACATGACCTTGGACTAGTAATGTAACCTCTTTAACTTTCAGTTCCTCACTCATGTGAGTGATCTGTTTCATGGGTATCCCAGAAACACATGAAAATAAAATGAAGTGAAAGATGCAAAACTGCTTTGTTGACTATAAAGCCCTAATAACAGTTAATATTTATTATTCATTACCAAAAAAATCCAAAGATCAGGAGTGCATGAGATTTAAAAAAATCTCCTCCCCAATTATTAGCTCCCAGAATTGACCAAATTTGACAGTTTGGTGCTCATCTTTATATACTTTTTAAATGTATGTGTTGAATGTGTGCACATGTCCTTTTGTTCCCAACAAAAAAAGGGATCATAGACTACTAATTAGTAGAATGGTATGCTGTAATTTTATGAGGTAAATTGTTACATATGTACATGGAACAATGATATTTTATGTGAAAATTTGCAGAACTACATTTATAATATGGTATTTGTGTAGACAAAGAGTATATGACTCGCTCTGGGAAGAATATATTGCAAAAAAATGAGGTAGTTTTTACTTTTTACTTTACATACTTTTCTACCGTTATCATTTTTTATCTTAAGCATATATACTTTAACAATAATTATTAAAGATTTTGTCAGAGAAAGTGAAACATAAGTCAACAAAATGGAGATAATGCAATACTATTGAAGATGCAAGTATAAAAGGTAGACCGGAAAAAAAAGTATTGAAAGGGAATAATGTACAAAAGAAATTGGAAAATGAAATAAAGGCAGCAAAACTGAAAACAGATATATGATTTTCAAAAGTATTCATTAGGGAATAGAAAAAATCTGATCATGCAAGTCTGCTGTCAATTTTCTTGTTATATACGGCTCTCAGCAACAGCATATTTAGCCCCACTGACAAGTTCTTTTTAATGGCCCTGTGCAACAAAGGGTAAATGGAAGTTTGCACAAGGGTATGCCAAGAGAGAAAGGGCTAAAAGTGATCAGTGATCAATTATTTTACAGTTTAAAGTTTTCATATCTTTTTTTGAAAATGCACAAAACAGCCACAAATTTGTGGGATGGGCATGAATGACAATCTAATGTCCCCTGAATAATCCTGGCATCATCAAGCAACAGAATATATCCATAGATACCATTGTTTTCAATAAATCCTTGCATTCTTTTTATCAACAAATCCTGTCTATGTCTATAATCAAAATCTACCTTGAATCTATCTACTTTTTCTATCTTCATTACCATCAACCCAGGTCAAGTTCACTCCTGCCTATTACCACTGCAGTGGCCTCCTGATGAGTCTTCTCATTTCCACCCTGGCTTTCCCTCTTTCCCCTGCCATTCCTTTTTCCACAAGAAAAGCAGATCAATCCTTCTAAAACGCTCATAGGGTGAAAACCAAAATTGTTTGCATGACTTCAAGGGGCTCCACGATCTGTCCCTCGTTCTTTCTCGCCCGAATCTTTGCACGTAACTGTTCCTGCAAACTGAAATGCTCTACTCCTACTCTACAGATTTGGTTCTCACAGACTTCCCCAAACCTTTCTTCCGCTAATCTAAATCAGGTCACAATTTCTATTTCTATATTTATTTGCATGGTGTGTGTTTTATCTGACTTTCCTATTCTGTTGAAGCTGTGTAATGACTATATGGAAGTTCATAATACTATCTTCTCTTTTGTGCACATTGGAAATTTACCACAATAAACAGCTTTAAAACTTTCCCTTTCATCCTACAAACTGAAAACAATTATTGCATGCAATTAACCTAAACTAGTTTTTCAAATTTGTATTTTAAAAAAATTTACTTTCCTTTTCATGATGCATTTTTGTATTTTTGTTTAGTAACCATATCAGAGACATAAAATCCCAGTATTTTAAAATTCCAAACAAAATGCTGCCTGCAAGAAAGTAAACTTTCAGATAAACTGAAAAAATGGTCTGAAGTTCAATCGTTCTTGCACTGTTTTTGCTACTAAAGTCTTTTATTTGAAAGCAGCATTATTCATTATTATTCAGTGAAAAGAACCCTAGACGAGGGATATAAAACCGCTGATCTACTTCCATTTTGTCACTTTGAATCATTTAACCTCAACTTCCTTAATAATATAATAAAGAGGTAACGTTCTAAATTTTCATTTCAGATCTAAAATTCCATGGTTCTACAATTTGGAAGACAAAAAATAAAAGCCATCATAAACTATATCAATTTTTTTAATAAAGAAGTAACTCAAAAGAACATTTTTTCTATACATAAATAAGGTCATAACTCGGCGATGGCGTTCATACCAGGTGAATCTACAAAGCCAAGAACAGGAACCACTGCATCCCCTTCAGAAGATCTGATACTTTGGCTCTTCACTTTTCTGTTCACATATTTGTGCAACATGCTGTAGTACTGTTCCTTTGGATTGAACGTATATAATGATGAAATCTGCTGCCAGTCTTTCATGGTTGGGGTGTTGAACTCCTTTGGCTGTGAGCAGTCAAGGAAACATTTAACATTTTCTTTTGCCAATTCCGCTGCATGCTGTGTAGCTTCACTTTTGAGGATCTTCTGCTCCTGTTCCAAATAGATTTTCCAAAATTTCAGCTGCATAAAACTAACTGGAGAGATGCATTGGCTGATAGATGTAACAATCAGAAGGAAGATGATAACAGCTGCTATCAGGATCCAGCCCAGGACCTAGAAAAACACAACAAAACACTAATTTAATCACCTTTTTTTTAGAAGACATTTTAAAATCCTCAGCTAAAGTTTGAACTACACACTGGTCATAATGAACAAGCAACAGTTTTAGGTCTTAATTCCTTAAGAGAAAGGAGTAACAAGTAACCTCTCAATGGTTGCTTAGCAAGTCAGTTATACTTCAAATCATATCAAGGGCCCAGGGAGATATCTATGTCACTTCCCTAGAATTCAAAACATGTGGAATTAAGGCAAATCCAATGAAACAAGCATTCATTTTCAAAACTTCTGAGTTCTATATGCCCAGAAGCAGTGTGTGGGGTGGTGGCTTTAGAGCCAAGCAGATCCATTTTATTGAAACAATTCTGCTTTCTTCTGGCTAGGCAAACAACTTGATCGTTAGAAAAACCTAAGGGAATGATGTAGGAGGTAAAGGACCTAGAGCAGTATCTGGCACAGAGTAGGTGCCTGACACTAAAAGAGCGCCTTCCCTCCTTTCATTCGGTTTATTTAAATATTTGCCTGTCGGCTCATTAGACGCCGAGAAGCCATTCTAATTTGTCTTCGGTGTCATTTGTCTGGAAAAAGGGTACCGATTCCTACTTTACCCAGTCCGCCCGGCAGTAGCCCATCCCTCACCCCACCACCACCTCCTAAACTCCAACCTCCCCGGGTCGACGCCAGCGCCTGACCTGCGACTGGGCCCTGAGCTCCTTCAGGAGGCCCTGCACGGGAGCCTTGGCCTGATTGCAGGGCACCAGCGGCAGCTGGGCAGCACAGTCGGGGTCATCGCCGGGACACAAGTGCCGCGCCACTACGTTGCTTCCGCTGGCCGCGCACTCGTAGAAGGCGCCCCCGAGCAGCGCTACTGCCACCCAGGTGAGAGGCGCGAGTGCGGCGACCCCGCTGAGCTGCGCACACACCAGGGTCCTGCGCAGCCCCGCGCCGCAGCCCGCGCGGGCGCCCGGCGCGCAACAGCCGGTCAGCAGGCGCCACGTGCGCGCACTCAACACGTAGCCCAGGAGGAAGAGTGCCAGAGCGGGTACCAGCAGAAACACTAGGCCGTAGGACAGGTTCCAGGTTGCGCTGCAGGGGCACTGAAACACTGCGGTGGAGAAGATGCGCTCCATGCCCGCAGTGAGCAGAGTTACCACGCCGTAGCCCAACGCGCTCTGGTGCTTATGGTGCAGATTCAGCACTGCTTGAAACTTCTCCATGGGCCTCCTTTCTCAGAGTGCTGTGGATGCTCCTGCCCCTATCCTGCCCTGCTCCTCAATGGTTTGGGCGGACTGGGGCTGGGGGTTAATGCCCTCTGCTAAGAAGCAGTTTCTAAAGAGGGAAGAGGGTTTCATTTAACTTTGTGAGCTTTTGCTTTCTTATTTAAAGCTTTCGCTTTCTTATTTGCCAGCCCTGGCTGACAAACAGACCCAAGCGCAAGCACCTTTGACCTTCCCAATACCAACCCCTTTCCAGGGACTGCCACACTGGTGATCTTTCCCAGTTCAGGAACTCAGACCGAGGACGGAATCTGTTCCATTGTAACCTTTGTTGTCACGCAGCTGACAACCGACCGGGGACTTTGCTTATCATTCCTGCCCCAATGCAGCTGCCCAATGCAAACAATACATTTTACTTGGTCAAATTAGGAAAGACCAGATTTTCCTCTATTACAACCACCCTAGTTCCTAAGTCAATTTTCAGTGAGACCAGAGTTAAAACAACAACAAAAAAATCATTTACAGGAAACATTATTCAAGGACAAATTTCTGGTTTCTCTTTCTTTAGCTAATCCACAAGGAAGCCCAGCTCAAGTGCTAGTAACTCCATGATGTTCTGCCTCCTTCCTGACCCCCTTCTGGATAGAACCTCTAGCCTCATTCACCCTGATTGTTCTCTCCTCTGTTTATCTCCCAAAGGACATCAAGGACATTAGACTAGATATATTATGTTGACTTCTGCCTCTTTTTTCCCAGGTATGTCTTTATACTGTCAGTGCCTAGAGGAATGTTGAATTCTTACTAAATGACCACCAAGTTGATCACTGAGATTGGGGGGTGGATGGGTACATAGTTATCCAAAAATACTACTTGAATGAAAAACATTTCAAACTGCAGCTACATCTAACTAACATGTTCCCTTCACCTGTAACCACTTCCGTGAAACTGAGCCTCTCTGTGTGGCTCCAGAGTGAGATGAGGTATTTGAAAGAATATAGCCTTTGAAGTTAGGTGCAGTGTGTGTGTGTGTGTGTGTGTGTGTGTGTGTGTGTGTGTGTGTGTGTGATGTTAATCCCTCTGAGACACAGCATTCTCATTTGGAAAAGGATAATAGTGCTCACTTTTTAAGACTGTTGAGACAAGTAAATTGAGTAGCATATGTAAAGCACCTCTACATATAGTGTGTGGTTATTAAATGAATGTTCAGTGTGAGGGATTACCTCTTGCATTGCAACTCTGGAAATAGACAACAAATAACTGTTGTACATAAATTAAGAATCTAAATCAATGCTCAGTTTTAGACCAAGGATTGTATTGCCCCTTCTCTGACAGTCCACTTGGTTACATATGCAACTTCTTTTTCTCAAATAAATAAAGTAGACCTAGTGGGTGGGTGCTAACAGCAACCAATTCACTGTTACCTGCTCACCCAGATTCCATATCCAGGCACCCTCTTAGTAGTGAGGTAGACAGCTAAGGGCGCACCATCTACTAGGTTCATTTTATTTGTTCTGTGATTGGAAAGAAAGCCAGAGTGATGGGAGTATTGAGGTTGAAGAGGAAGGTGGCACATCATGAGGGGAGAGCTACAGGTAAAAGGTCAGGTTTAGGGGCTGTATAGATTAGAGTATGTAGTTTACAATCCTGCCCCTGAATCTCATTACAGACTGAGCTGCATCCTGACCTGCTATCCTGTCAGATTGTGTCTCCAAACAGTACCTGGAGTTGTCACCACTATGATCCCCTAGTCCTGGGTTTTCCAAGTATTGTGATCATTTTGTTCTCATTACGGGTTCCTGTAGCCATGAGAGTCAAAGTTCTCCCTGCCAGTCCAAATTTTCTCCAGCATATAAGGTTGAGTCTAGTACCCTGACATCTACCCTCACTGCCTCTGGAGCAGTGGGTAGTTCTAGTCCTTGGTCTATGGAAGATCACCCAACTCTTTATACCCATCTCTGTTCTGAGAGGACATCACTCAGAATTCCAGCCCTTAGTGGAAATATAGTAAGAAAATACGGTGTGGAGAAGATTCAAGCATTTTCTCTGGGAGTAGACTAAATAAAAGTATGAAGACTTTTACATTTTTGAAAATCTATAATTCAACACCAATTTACTTTAGCTTTTAAGAAATGAGTGAGATATTCTCATGTTAAGCATATTATAAAACCAATGGTTATGGGTTTTGTTTGTTTTTAACTGCAGTAGTTTCTCAGCACTATCATTGTCAGTGTCAGGAATGGGTTTCAGAAACCACAAAACATTTCTCAGAAAAGAAAGCAAGAGAAACTCTTGAAGGGAAGTACACATTTATACTGTGAATCTGAAAGTTCCTTGTAGTCATTTTCAAGGGAACTAGTCCTGAAATATTATTTTCTACACCTCTCATGAGAACTCAGAACAATAGTACGGCCTTGGAAAAGGACTGCTAGAGAAGCAAAGCGTACACCCTGGCTCCAAGACTCACACATGAGAGTAAAATCAAATTAAGGTTCATATATCTTTTAAGTATCTACCATGTGCAAGACACAACTTTAGATACTAAAATTAACAAGTAAATTTAGAAGGTCTGACTCTCTTAATCTTAAAGAATACCTTTCTTCATGTTATGATTTATAGATATATCATTTATGTTAAGTAATATATTTGAAAATCTGAAACCTATTATCTTAAGATTTTTGATTGTGTACAAAAAGTTCTTCCTACAGAAGTATAAACAGAAAGAAAAATTAGACCTTTTCTTTGACATTTCAAATGCCAATCTTATGACGAACTGTAGCTAAGTCTATCCAGAGAGAAACAAGACAACACCAGGGAGAAGATAGGGCCATGGGCAGGTTTCAGGTACAGCTAAAGGGCCATCTGGATACCTACTGCCACCCACTTTCATCAGAGTCACCAAGCCACTGTGAGGGATGATGGAACTGCAGGCCTTGGCAAAGCAGAGACTCTCCCATGACTTCCTCCCAACCTCCTTCCTGCCCAGCTCAGCTCATTTATTCAGCAGACTTGTCTGATATGTAATGCTCATCTTCCCCACTACCTTCTCCAGTTCTCTGCTATCTTCCCATACCCACACATAACTGAATTACTTAAGGGAGGGATTTTCTTTTTGCTTTAGCGGTAGACAGCTACCAAAGGGAAATAATTATTTTTCTATATTTTATTATTAGATTTCTTAAAGAGGTTTCACTTTCCTTCTTGCAAACAATGACCAAGCCTGAATAGGTTTTGTTGACACCTAGATTCAGAGTTTGACTCTCTGTGATTCTTGCTTTGGCATTTTACTTCCTCCAGTTGTGCCAGGCACCTGCAGTACTTACCTTATTATGTTAATTTAAATTTGGCTATTAATGACAGTCTTCTGGCTCTCCTCCTAACTAGATGACTATTCATCTAAGTCTCTCTTCCAGGTTCCTCCTCTTCCTAACCATTAATATTGGTAGTCACTAAAGTTCAATCCTTTCCACTTATACTTCCTAAATAATCTCCTCTTGATGCCACCGCTGACTTGATGTGTGTCAGTGGGCAAGCTAATTGATCTCTCTGTTCAGTTCTCTCATCTATAAAATGAAAATAGTACTATTACCTGCCTCATTGGGTTGTTGTGAAGATTAGATGAGTTAATACATGTAACATTCTTAGAATAGTGCCTGGCACATAGTAAATGCTCAAAAAAGATTGTCAATTATCATTATTCTCTTTTCCCATGGCTCTGACAGTGAATTGTTTGTTATCATTTCCAAATCTTCATCTCCTAAGTTCTTGAGAGGCATTTCTGATCGCCTAGCCAAGATTTCCACAATTGTGGAAACTGTTGTGTGTCCAGCAGTCACCTGAAACCCAAAATAGAACTCATTTTCCTCTAAAACTTATTTCTCCTTCAGAATTTGTAAGTCAGTGAAGGATATCAGTCTTTCAAGCTAAAAACTCAGGGTTACCTGTGGGTACAACTCCATTTACTGTGTAGCTCGATTCTGTTCCGGGACTGTCCCTCAGATTGGACATTTCCTCTCAACCCTCAGTGAATGTGGACCAGACCCTTAGCACCTTACTCCACTCTAGTTTATGCCACACAGTCCTATCGGAGTTAACTTCCTGAAAAAAGAATTCGAATATGCTTGAGAAACTGTTAAACACGCACATGTGAATAGGATATAGGGTACACATTTCATAGCAATACTGTTTGCATTAGGCAAGAACTTGTTTTAAAAAATCAAAGAACGAATATCCAAAAATGGCAGACAAGATAAAGTGTGAAGTAAGCAAACAAGAGAATACTAAACAGCAATGAAAATAAATAAATAAATAAATACTGCTATAGCAAAATTAGTAACAAGGATGAATCATAAAAACGTAATGTTGAGTAATAGAAATCAAACACAAAGAATATATTCAGTATGATTTCATTTAGAAGAAGCTCAGAAACAACCAAAGTTAAACTTTATTTCTTGAGGATGTAACAAAACTATAAAGAAAACCAAAGTAGTGATTAAGAATCACAAAGACAATGGGCTTGAATGAGACTATGATTGGGGTAGGGGGGAAGGGAAGGATGTTCACAATGTTATATTTCTATACCAGGATGAGGGTTATACAGAAGTGTTTGCTTTCTAATTATGTTTCGTACAGTATGTTTGTTTTACTAGTTTTCTGGCTATGGGTTATATTTTTTTACCTATAAGGCAGGAAAAGAAAGAAGTCCAATTATATTATTTTCTAGTT
This sequence comes from Pteropus alecto, assembly GCF_000325575.1. Classification (NCBI taxonomy): domain Eukaryota; kingdom Metazoa; phylum Chordata; class Mammalia; order Chiroptera; family Pteropodidae; genus Pteropus; species Pteropus alecto. The sequence goes on along the minus strand of NW_006494612.1, from coordinate 10,162,645 downwards.
AAAAACCTCTAATGCTCCCAACTGTCAGGAGGACAAGTTCCATATTCCTTATGTTGGCACAGAAGCTCTTTCTAACCTTGCTCCACCCATTGCAGCCCCACTTTAACCCATGCACCCCGGTTTGCAACAGCACTGATCTCCCCTACAGTACCTGAACTTACATATCATAGCCTTCCTCAGTTCTGTGCTCTCTCACTTACTCTTTCTTGTTGCCTTGAATGACAGTTCTCTGTTCTTCACTTGACAAACTATCCTCTTTTAATGCTCGGTCCAACGTTATCTCTTCATCGAAGCCATCTTCAAAATCTCCAAGCAGAGTTAGTTGTTCTGTTTCATTACTCCCACAACATTAAAAATAATAATAATAATAATAACAATAATAATAATAATAATGCTGCAATAGTTCCTAAAGTACCTATTGCAACATTTCTTTCCAGTGTTCTGTCTCCCCTGCTAATCTGGGAGCTCCCAGAGAGCCAGGACTTCTTTTTATTCATCATTGCACCCCTCACATGTGAAGTAGCACTCACCACATTTTGTATTAGCTTTATCTCCTTACAAAATTTTCGCAACTGACGTCGTTCCATTTTTGTGAGTATTAATGTGAGACAGTGTAAAGAACCCAGCTCATTTTAGTTTTTATTTAAAACATTTTAGTTTCACAGCTACATTTTATAAAATATTTTTTTTAACAGGGTGACTCAAAAATATGCTAGAGGGCGCTAATTCACTGCCATAATAAGCTATTGTGCTCTATGGGGCATTAACAGTTGACTTGCTCATCTAACCAGGAAACAAAGACTCAGACGTTTAGTAAACAAAATATCAGCCATCTTTGTTCAATGAAATTAATGAATATAGTTTAAACATTTAAGTCTATAACTTACTTGAAAATATTTTGGGAAAGAACATTCCAACAGTCAAATTGAAGGCACCATAAACTTGTTTTCATCCCTGTTTCTTCCCCAACCTAGGGTTGTCTAACTAGTAGTGGAAAAGTCAAAGCAGACAATGTTGATTTAGGCAATACCCTCACCTGCCCTAAAGTGAATAAATGCCAAGCAAGATGCTTCCTTAACTGTAAAATGGGAGGGTAGACTAGATCATCTTCAAGGTCACTTTCAGCTCTAACATTCTATAATATACAATTCTAGTTCTAGAAAAGAACAGACATGATCTCCAAAAATACAAACACTTAAGCAAGAAGTGACAAAATTCAGTCAAAAGTAAAAGAACAAAGAATTTTTAAAATCTGCCAAAACAGAGGGAAAAACCCTGCAGTTCTGTTTTTTCCTTTCATGTAATGCTAGGGTTTAAAAAGCAATGTGAGTGACAAGTGATTGACTCCCTGAGATGATGCATTGATTATGAAATATTTTCTAGCCTCTACTATATCTCCATACCTGTTAATAATTATTTCAGCCAAATGTTTGTCTTCTTTAGGAGAAGGTGATAAAGTAGGCTTATTTTATATAAATTATTAGCTAGCCAATCTAAAGCATGATAGTTTTACAATGACTTCATTCATTTTAACTGCCTGAAAACACCATCTGTAACTACGGGCAAAGTCTGGAGAACAACACTAAATTAAGAGATAGATATGAAGAACTTAGTAAATAATTTGTTTCTATGTTTATGAAGCTCTTCTACCATGAAAGAATCAAAGCAACACACAGTTTGGGTATAAGATGAGATTAGAAACAGCAAGCAGATATCTGATTTTGCACTGATGATAGATATATCTTATATTCTCTGTAAGCCACACTGCAGGATTCTAAACAATGACAAATAGTTGTAGTAATTTCTAAAATTTGGGGGTGTCCTTTAATCTAGCGCATTTTAAAAACCTACTTTGACAAAAAGTTTTTTTCTTGCTCTTTTCCATTTCACAAGATTAAAAGTAAAGCACTGGAGTGACTTTAATATTATCTATATACTTGTGTTCATCATTCAATTAATAGTTTAAATTATTATAATGTAGCATTTGAACATTCCAAATAATTAAAAACAAATATTAAAATATTTTATTTTCAGCTTCATGCAATAATAATAAATGCTGGCTGTGTCTTTCTGATCACATTTCTTAACCTCTCTGTGGCTAGCTTCCTAATTTATGAGATGGGGCTGTAGCTAGTATCATCCTTACAGAACTGACATGCCGAGGTATGTTAAGTTCTTGAAGCCTATAGGCCTCAGTAAGATAATATTATTATCATTGCTGTTCAGCATGCTTTAACATAATAATGGTGTAAGCATGAACTGAGCACATTTTGTAAAATAATCCTAGCAGATGGGCTCTTTATATCCTATTTTAAAAACAAAACTTATTTTACAGAATTATCAAATATCCTTTCATTCTCCACTTCTTCCTCTGGCATCCGAATTACTTTTTTGGATTAAAAAAATGACCTCTCCTCAGTAAATTCACAAAGTTTCTCTCATCATCAATAAGGCTCTTAAAACATCCACTAGACAACACAGGAGTTCTATTTAGAAATCGAGAAAAAAATGCAATAACTTATATGGGATACCGCCCTTGTCAATGTCTTTTCAGAAAGTCTGGTGTACTCTGAGGTACCATGGTGTGACTCTCCGCGTTCGAGAAAAAAATGCAATAACTTATATGGGATACCACCCTTGTCAATGTCTTTTTCAGAAAGTCTGGTGTACTCTGAGGTACCATAGTGTGACTCTCCGCATGTGTTGGTGTGCCTACAAAGCCAGCTGAATAACCAACCCTCCCAACCATCCACACTGCCCGCCCACACCCCTGCGCCCATGCCATATTGTCCTATGTTCTCTAGGAAGTCAGCTGTGTTGGTGAGGCCTTGATTGCTGGATTGCACAATGTTGCGAACTGAAGAGGCTTTCTCATAGGGAATTGATGAAGCTTAGCAACAGTCTGTTGATGACTGTGGTTTATAACATCCCACACAAATGGTGTGTTATTTTAAGCTGTGCTTTGGCATCTGGGCTTTCCATCCCACTTGAGACTACTGCATGTATAATAGTCATATAACAACTACACATGTACTTATTAACATCTGTCTTTCTGATGTAGCCTGTTGTGGAGATTGAATTTTAGGGTCACCACAGCCCAGAGGTGACAATGTTGAAACAGCTTCAGGATCTAGGTGGGGTGTCTCATAGCTTTATTGGAGGTTAGTGATGTTAGCTCATAAGAGCTGGAACTCTATATGTTAAGGACTTTTGGGACCACAATCTCCTGTACTCCATTCATTTACTGTCAGTCAATCGTTAAGTATTTTTTGACTACCATGCTTGTGCCAGTCACTGTGTAAGAACTAAGCGTATATAACAAGCAAGAGACACAATCCCTGCCCTCAAAGAGTGTAGCTTAGAGGGGGATAAAGATAGAGCAGAGATTTTATGTCACCTAAGTGTGAGCTACCCAAGGGCAGTATTTAGTAAGAGTGACGTTTTAATATATTATTGCAATTTATATTTCAACTTTGATTAAAAAAAGTTCTGTGAATTCATATTTCAGAATAATCATTTTCCTTTCTTCAGTCCTTTTTGTATCAAGAACAAAGCTTTAAATATATACAGTGCTCCAGGAATTTTTTCTCAGAATTCTAATAAATGACATGGATCCATCTCTTGTCAGTAAAACGAATTCTTTAGAGAGCGGGGTGAAGGAGCTAAGAAATCAAGGTTATCTGCACAGGAAGTCAAATTATTTTATTTTACTGGCTGTCTCTTATTCTGGACAAAATTGAAAAGTGGTAAACTGAAAAGTGGGAAGCAGAGAAAACTTACAAGATTTTCCCCTCATACAGAAAAATACCCTCTTATTACTATTTCTTTGAAAGAAAAAGGTACCTAAGCCACTGAACACTTGGTCAGAAAATAATTCCTAAATATATACTGAAATCATTTTTCATTGTTTAATTTGGAAAGTGCTGGGCTGGCTGACTGAAATGCTTTTAGAAGCTATTGCTTAAAGAAATTCTACTTTAAACCAAAGCCTCAAAGGCCCATCCCAAATCACGAGTGTTTCCTTTGGGACTCACTACTAAAATCATATGATCCTTCCATGACAAAGACTTCTCAAGAGCTAATTTCTAGAGACATGCAGAAAGAGCAGCACTTTTACTTTTCCACTTTTGAAGGTACTCCAACTGCCTGGGTTAATCGCAATGCTCATACAACTGGCACTACTTTAAACCGTTATAAGGGGAGGGGGCGGGTCGGGCGGGGAACGTCCCCTCTGCTTCCCTGTCTGCCTTTCCAGTCTTGTTTTCTACCACCCTCCATTACACATCCTGCACTCCGGGCCACACCGGTCTAGGTGATATCCCTGAAACAGGAGGCTGAAAATTGAAATGGCATGAAGATTTGAACAATTTCTTAAGTTTATTAAGGGAAAGACAGGGTAATTGGGGCAGAGCCACAGCAGGAAACCATGTTCTTCTACAGTCAATGGGACTCAGAGACACATACATCCTGAGGGCTCCTTGGTTTATCATCTTTTGACCAATATTCCCACAAAATATGCGTTCCTTTGGTTATATGTTTCACCTGTGAGCTGGGCCTTAAATATTCCCTCTCTTGACTTAGTTAAGGAGCTGATTATCTCCTACCAGGACTATGGAAATAGCCTCCTGACCTCTTCCTAACTGGGTCCCGTTCTGTGTGGATGCTAAAGTTGTCCTTCTAAAATGAAAATCTGATTATTTAAAAATAAAATCCTTCAATGGCTCCCCATTGTTTGCAGTGATTTCCAACTAGAGGGAAACCTTCCTGTAGAGTGAATGTATGGGAATTGAAGGCACATCAGCACAACTTCAAGGATTTTTCAAAACCTCACACACACACACACACACACACACAGAGATGTGTGACATCATCATCATCTCCCCTCACCCAAGTCCTTTTTGCTTCCCATCTACATATCTCACCACCTGGTGAAAATCGCTGCCATGCTTGCTCAGTAACGGGTGTTTGTTATACACCTCAGTTATTTTGAGGCATTTAACCTTTAAGAAGGTACTGACACTTATATCTCCTGCTAGAGCCCACTTCTGAATTCCAGGCTTGCACACCCCCTCTTGGACAGTTTAGAAAGCATACAAGCTCCTGGACTTACCTCCACATACTTGTTTCTCCTGCAGCCTGCCACATCTCACTTAATTGTAACTCCATTCATTCAGCTGACATCCCACCTCAAAATCCAAGTCTTTGCTACAACCTATGAGAGCATGTATAGTCAGATCTTGCTTTCCACCATTCTCTTCTCATCCACTCTGCTCCAGCCACACTGGCCTCCTATTCCTGAAACACGCCAAACATGTTTTGCCCTCTCGGCTTTGTAACTGCTGCTCTCTCCACCTGGAATTCTCTTCTCATCGATGTCCCGAGGGTTCATACCCTCATTTCTTTTGAGTGCCTGTTCGAATATCATCACATCTGAAAGCACTGTTTATAGAATAGTACCAGCTCACCATCACTTCACATCCCCTCCTCTTGTTTCTTTCCCCATAATACTTATCATTACTAGACATATTGTATTTTTGTTGTTCTTATTTACTTCCCGTTCACACACACTCACATCACAACGTAAATTACATGGGAACAAGGTTTTGTTATTATTGTTCTCTACCAAATCTCCAGTTCCTAAAACAGTACCTGGTACATAGTAGATGCTCAGTCAACAGGTGTTATTGTCATTCTTTTTTGTCAACTCATCTGAAAAATGATGTGGGGATCCCATTTAAACATATTGGGTTCAATATATGAGTTTATTTCTGTTCCTTCCTGAAACTCTACTAAATTGACAGTAAAGAGATTTCGAAAAACAAAAAAAGAGAACGGGAGGGGGAATATTAAAAGTCTACCTTGACTACCCTATTTAAAATTAGACCCTCCCCTCTGTCTCCTTATCCTGCCTTTCCCTTCCTCCCTGTAGCACCTATTATCTTTCAATAGATTACATAATTTACTTATAAATTATGCTAATTTTTCAGACCCAGCCCTAGGACTTAAGTGTCAAGAAGGCAAGATCTTAATATTATTCACTAATGTAGTATTCTAAGCACCAGACCAGTGCCTAGTACTTAGTGGGCAATCAAAAAAAAAAAAAAAAAGATTTGTAGAATAAATTAATGGAAAATAGAACAAGGCCGTGGAAGCTAAAAGAAGATGGTTGTAGAGTAACTAAACAGAAGGCTGAAATCCAGGCCAGCGGAGAGAATGGGGCTGGCGTTGACATAAACGAGTCAGTCAGCTCAGCAGAACTGCAAAGAGGCTTAGGCATTATCAGCAGGTACCTCTGCAAGTGGAAAGACACCTGAGCGGAAAGCGGAACCACAGCGGGCAGAGCGCACTCAGACCCCAGCAGATGAGGCTTTGACTCACTGGAGAGACTGAGAAGAGGGATTCTGGATTAAAGACACGACCCAGCTAAGTGGAGACGCTGTGCTTAACCAGAAGATGAGTGTCTACTGATGAAACAGAGACCTCTGGCCCCCTTCTCCCCTTGACTTTGAGAACACAAGCAGTTGGGCCTATTAAGCAACTCCCTCCTCCAGCATACCTCCACTGTGCAAACCAGGGAGGAGATTGCAGAGTTCCTCTCTGGTTAAAATTGTTCTGTTGAAGAAAAAACTCTGGAACAGACTTCTCAACAGCAACACCAGAAATTGGAAGATCATGGAGCCTTGCTCGCTACAAACAAATCTGAGAAAAAGTTATTTCCAACCTAGAATTGTTGGCTAATTGATCAATCGAGTGAAGGAGATAATAAAGATATTTGCAAAAATGAAGGTGGCAAAGTATTTACTCCCCGTGGAATTTCAGGGAAGATATGCTCCACCGAAATGAGGCATTAATGAAGGAAAAGGAAAGCATGGGATTCAGAAAACAGATTTACACAGAAAAGAGGCATAGAGAACCTTCAGAATAATGTTGAAAGGAGATCTGAGGACAGCCAACATGCAAGGAGGGCTGGCCCCAAGAACAAAAAGAACCATCAGATTTCATACATGTGATTACACAGAGTGAGGAGATTCAGTTAAATTGGAAAGCTCAGGGATAAAATGAGATTGCTTGACAACTAAATACATGAAAAAAAGATCACTCACTCTGGGGAAGCCAAAGTTATATAGGAAAGGAAGATAGTTCTCTACATGGCTGACCTAGGAGTCATATTTACATAGTTGTAACATAAATACTGAATAGTGACTTACCCCCAAATTATGATAACTCTGTTAGAAGGTTGGAGAGGAATTAAACAGGTATGAAGAGAGGGGAGGTAGATAAGAGAACTAAATCGTCTCTCCTTCAAAGGTAGGAAGTTTCAGACCTTATCATAAACAAGGACAATGTATACAACAGCCAAGATAATCAGAAATTGGTTAATTCTGAGAAACACAAATCAAAGAAGGGAGTGGGCAGATTTTTAAAAATACAAGCCTTCCAGTACTACTCTATTTTTTCACTCATGTACGTTTATAGTTTATGCAAAAACAAACAAACAAACAAAAAAAACAATCTAAACCAAAAAAGAAACCCTCAAAACAGAGAGAAATTATAGTAAAGAAAAAGAAGTCAATGCAACTTCGACTTCTATGCTTCACATGGTGACCACATGTCTTGTTTAACAGTTAGAACCTTCCTATTAAAACAGATGACCAAAAAATTAAATATTTAGACTATGTAGTGGAATGTATGACTTTTCTGTCATTTTTTGAAAACTGTCAGTACTTCATTGACATTACATAGGATGAAGCAAATGTCTAGCTAAAACATTGCTGGAAAAATATGTCATCTTTGCCAGTAAGCTAAATAAATTGCAGAAACCGACCTCTTCTCAACATGAACGTAAAGAGGAGAGAATCAAGCCAATGGGATTCTCCAAAAGAAATAAGCACAGGGCAGGGAGTGGGAGAGAGGACAGCCCCTTTCGTTTGAACCTTAGTTTCCTTAACTGCAGATTTTGCAAGCTTGATCAGATGATCTTGTTTTTTTTTTTTTTCCAGTATGAAACTTCAAGTTAGACCTTCATACACTTCCTTAACCCCTTTTATTTCCTGTATTAATCTCTGACACAGTAACCACATGCCCTAGTTTTCCTAGACCAGTCTTAGTTTATATCTGCTATTCCTCCTTTAACTCTCAAACATGCCGTTTGGAAGATAAAATTACATGTCCCTCTTACCCATGACCATATCCATTTTAATCTTGTTTTATATTTCTAAGTAAAAACAGGAACTTTGTAACTTACTAATGTAACATTTCATAATTTGCTTTTTCTTAAAATTTTAGAGAAGTTTCTGATTCCTTTATGGGTGGTTTGTGAACGATCAAGAATTTTTAAAAAAGAGTAAGTGATAATGCAAACTCTCTTTTAAAAATATTTTTCAGTGTGCATAATATTTAAACTTTTCTAGTAATCTTAGAACATTGGGTACTTCTTAAAAATTATGACTAAAACATTGTAGAATTCAATATTCTAGACAATACAAGAAATTTTAATTATAAAACAGTCCCAGAATAAGGTCTTCTACCTGAGTTTATCATCAATTATGACAGTAATCTCAAAAGAATGTTCTCTCAGCAGATTATAGGTTTCGTCCATCATGATGGCTGTTACCAGCTGGAGAATATGTCCCTTCCACTGCAAAGACGAGCTCTGTATGCTAAATGATTCCCAAATTTTCTTTAAGGCTAGGACTAAAAGTCCTGCCAATTCCCTGAACAACAAACAGTTCACATATTATCCCATGAACTTAAAAAACTCCTTTCATAGTGAGCAGTGCTAAAACGGATTCCATAATTGATTACTCAGTTATAAGGGAGATTTAACATTGCTTGGTTTTCTGGAAGAAACAAAGAGTTCCTTAGTTTTAATTAAATATGCACTTTCCCTGATATAAAACATGTCTCTATGAAGAGCAGTGATTTGGTTCAGCTTTTTTTTTCCTCTTAACCACTTAAGTCACTTGCCTGTGGAATTTTCTTTTTTAAGTGAAATAGATACAAGGTCCATTAGAAAGGGGAAAAAGCCCATTTAATTCATTTTCTTTTAAAGACACATGATTACCATATTTTTAAAAATTACTTTTAAAAAAAGCTAATGTGTTTGAGTGGATCATGCTATTGTGACTAATTTACATCTGCCCTAACCTAATGAAAACAAAAGGAAAGCTGGACTTGGCACTCCCTTGCACTTTACATCTCTATTAGAAAGTATGCCTGAGTGTTTGGATCTGAGATCCGGTTTGCTTGGTAGCCTCAAAGGGCAATTTTCCCTTTTTTTTTTTTTCAAAATTTGCTTTTGCTCATTTCAGACAATTCATCTTTCTGAATGAGAAAGAGTAGAAGACAGGAATGTTGAATGAGGTTAAGTAAACGGAGAATCTGTCACATAAAGCAAGTTTAAATCCCAGTAACAGCATCCATGCAGGACAAACGGAAGCATTATTCTTTTGAAAACATTACTCTTTTAAACAGTGTGTAATGACATCCTCCCTAGAGACTTTTTCCATGAAAGAAAAAAATACTTCCTCAGAAATCATTTTCTAGATTCTAAGTCTAATGAGTGAAACACAGTTAAAAGTCAAACTTGTGTTTTCTTTATGTAAGAAGGTTCAAAATTAGAACTGCAAAAAGGTGCTCATAAAGGAGTCTACGTGTCCTGGTTTTCTGTAACATGCTGGCATTTCCACAAACAAAAAGAAGATCACCATTATGACTTTAGACCTGTAAATCGGCAAATGTGTCCTCACCATAAAATTTGAGCCAAACACATTTTCCGTTTTCAAGGGAGAAATATAGAGGACTCAGATATGCTAAATGCATACTTACTTCCTTTTAAGTTCCTTTGAAGTACATCACTGTCTTATGCTGAAGTGTGAACTGTGGAATGATTCTAGTACTCTGTGCTGCCCTTAACTCCTGAGGACTCAATTGCAAATAAGAAAATTTTATGTTTTTAAAAGTTTGGTACTACTCAAATACCAGAAGTTGGCTTTTGTTTTAAATGTTTAAAATATATCTAAATAACAAAAAGGTAAGTAAGCAGAGAAATTACTTCTTTCCATTCAAACAATACTTTATAGGTTTAATTAATGCATATCCAAATAAACATTTCTCTTCAGAGATTTCGAATGTTGTATACACATGTTGAATGTAATGAGACAAAGAAGAAAGACACTATAGAAAATCACAATTATGATGTTTATTTAGCAAAATAAATTTAAAGAAAGTTTTCTATTAAAAAACGTAATTCTAGCTTCCCCATCTTCTTTGGTATTGAAATCAATGTGCAGGATATAAAATATTTTATTTTGAAGTTTAGTCATTGGGTCTACAACAGTTTTCCATATAAAGAAAATAGAAAATTAAGTTACCTATAATTGTTTTATTTGTTGAACAACCAATGGATGCACCAAAAAATCAGTTACATATGTATAGTTTAATATCATCAAAGAAATATTCATTCATAGATACACATTTTCTACTGGAAATATATTTTAAGTTTTTAATGATTTTCTGCCACCATTTTACTATGTTATCTGGACAGTAATCCAATATGCAGGTGCTATTATTCACTTAACTAATGAATTACTCTCCAAGGAAGTCGACACCACCATACCAGGACTTAGCAACATTTATTTTCAACATGAATACACCATTTAAAAAAGTCCATATTTCTCAGAATGTGTGCTTCAGTCTTTTCATAAAATCGTATCTGGAAATTGCTAATAGCATTAAATTAACATGAATAAAATCAATTTCTATCTCTTTTTGGTTTCTCTTAAGAAAAAATATTACTTAAAACCAGACTTTTTGTTTCTCCTAAGAGTAGTATTATGTGAACTGCTAAATTAGCCAAGCCAAACACTTCCAGAAACACCATGTGACAATTCTTAGATAAAGTCTTTGCCTGTGCCAATGTATGTCCTTGCCTTCTTGTGTGAACATATCTTCCTACCCCTTAATTTGTTAAAATAAATCTGAAAAAAAAAATCCAATGACAAACTAGGGCGATAATTTTTTTTGCATAGATTTGTGACCACAAATGATCAAACAATTGATAGCTTCAGTGCTAACACTGCGATTGGGAACAAGAAGAGTACAACCATAATAAAATACAGCTATCTATTAGAAGGACTGCATAAAGACATCTTTGGCCATGTAGGCTCTGGGCCCTCTGGAAATATGTAAGTTGCATTGCCAACATGACAAAGAAAATAGCAATGTTCAGAATCAGGAACAGTCTGGTATATGAAGCAGACAGTGATGAAGCTTTGCTGTGAGTAGTTGTCATCATCCGTTCCTGTCCAAATCGACCTTTTATCAAGCCATTATTTTTGTGTTTCTCATATGTTACATCTGCAAAATCTAAAAGATCTTTCATTTCTTCATCTTCGTCAATGGGCAGTTCTTTCTGTGCCAAAATCTGAGCTTTCTGCCGAATCTTTTTTTCATTGACTTCAATCTGTGCAAAAATATCAGGGACAGCATCCACAAATTTATAACGTTTGCCTGCCTTTCGGTTTTTCTTTGACTTGCTTTGCTGCTGCTGATGTTGCTGTGATATGGCAAAAATCCTGTCGATGGCCTCTTCAGTCTGTCTCTTATCTGAAAACCTCAGCAGGCGCTCAGCAGTCTTCCTAAAGCTAGCTGTGTTCCGGACCCGGGACAGGATCTGCTTCTCCAGCAGCTGGAACACTGGTTTAAAACGCTGCAAGTTCTGTTCCACAACAGCGGCATAGTCCTTCACCTCAGGGACAATGGTGCTCTTGATGGCTGAACTCCGGTCAAAGAGAATTTTCTGACGATCTGCAATGACTTGTGCAAAGGCAGACTGTCCTGTGATCTCACCTGTCCAAAGGTAGATGGCGTAGGCGTGCTTGCTAGTGGCTATGAACACATCCAGTTGTTGAGAGTCTCCGTGGATGCTGAAGCTCTGAACATCTACGGATGGCCCTATGAAGAGGTAAGCTGCCCTGGTGATGGGACTTCGGAGGTGCATTGTGACATTCACATAGTTTGTCCCATTGTAGGGATAGCCCCGAGGGTATGTCACTGAAGCAAAGGTTGCTTTCTTACTGTAACCTGTATCATCCATCCAGTACATTTTATAGAGACCATCTCGCTGCCTGATGAAAGCCCCATGGACCCCATCGACCACTGTCTCCTCAAAAGGGAAATCCACATTGTGGAAGAAGCTTGCTGCTGTCTCCAAGGGACTCTCCTCTCCCAGATGTATTTCATCCACAAGGAGGAGAAGCTGTGGATGCAGGAGGATCAGATTCCTCCGAACATTCTTCAAATTGAGCTGGGGGTTATAAGCTCCCACACCTTCTCCTCGGATGAAAACCACCCCATTTTTCTCCACTGCTGCAACCACTCTCCCTTGACAGCTGGCTGCCAGGTCATGCTTATACTTGGACCATTTTGATGAGCAGTCTTCTGTGACCTGACCCTCCCAGGGAGAAAAACAGCTCTTAGACACAGCTGGGGAAAACATCAAGGCATTGTTGAAGAAGGTGTACTTTGGCCCATAGAGAGCCTCAGTAATGAAAGGCACACCATTGGGAGCAAAAGTAAATGAGTTTTGATCAGGATGTTCATGTCCTGCATTAAAATTTCTCCATCCTTTGATCCAATCTTTGTATTTGTTTCTGTGGACAATGTCATATATTGCACGTCCCCCAAGTTTTCCTGACTTGAAGGAAAGAAAAGATCTATTGATTTCTGCAGGCAGTGCACTTCCATAAGTCACAACACCCCAGTCGTCAAAATAATGCAATGTAGGGGTGCCAAAATCTGGAGGAGGGACAGATTTCAAGCTGGCATCATACCTGAAAGAATTAATTTTAAAAAATTAATTGATTTTCTGAGGAACTGAAAATAACACATGAGAACTGTGATGCCACATTTGGTAATGAAGCTGGTGGAAACAATGCCCAAATGCTATTTAGAGCACTAGCTAATCAGACTGTATTAGACAAATGTAGACTGTGTTAGAGACATTTCTGAGAACACCTATGGATGATCGGCATGTGTAGGGGAACACCTTTGGTGAAAGGGAGAGGACACGTGCCTTACAGCATGTGATCCTTGGGTTCGAGTCTGAAATAGATTGCTGCTGCTAATCACTATACGAACCTTCCTCACTTAACGATGTCGGAGCTGCCATCCAAACAACTGGGCGCAGAGAATTAAGCACTTCATCTAAATCTGGATAAGGGGCTCCTATACTAGGGAACCTCGCGTTAAGATCTAGACCCTAACAAGGCTTGAGTTGTAATAAAATAATTTTTCTGCAACAAATGGTATTATTAAAATTTTGGTCGAGTACTTTTTACCCTCTAAAAAATGAATTTAAGTAGAGTTGAACTTCGGATATTAGATAAAATTTACTGCCGATATTACATCTAAGAAAATATATGGAGGAAATTCAGAAAACTAACAATACTGGAGGATTTCTAAATGTGGCTACCACTGCCGAGCCCAGATCCAAAGGTTCTGTTTTAGTCTGCAGATGATGTCACACATTTTGGACAATAAATGGCATCTTATTTTTATAATAAATGTTTTTTATCTAGGTAATACAAAAATTAACATTAAACTTCCACAGTGATTAAGAACACGAGTTTTTACTTTGGAAAGGCTACAAAAATAATAATAAACATAATTGTTTGTTTTTGATGATTTGAGATAACAGCTTTGACAGGTTCATAAGATTTCCTGCCCAAGGGAAGAAAAGCAGGTCTGTATTATTAGCTTAGATACTTTTTTCTAATGTAAATTAATGATCAATGGGAGGGTTAATTTTATTGGTGCTTGAATTTGGCTGTTTTGTCTATTGTTCTAGAGTCTGTTTCAGAACATTAGAAATTGTGTCTCTACTTAGGTCTTGTATAATAAAGTTGGGTTAATTTTGTGATTTAACAAATCCAGATACAAGCTGAATTTGCCATCCTTCTCTCAGTTTTTGGTTAGTTTGAATATTCCTATAAGGCAGATTTTAAATCAAGTTAGACTTAGCATTAATCTAACTCCTATAATCAACTTTATAGAACTCTCTTCATTGCTTATTTATAAGTAAGTGAAAACACTATTAAATAACTACTTTATACCCCTAAAAAGAATCAAGAATGGCTGTATGTTAATATATTTAGTTCATCTGCGAATAGTTTTAAAAAACACTGGTTAAACTATAGACACCTCTTTTCTACTGTTATTGTCCTCTTAATTGTTTAAATTTAAAAAAATAATAAAGAGAATCAAATGACAGAAGCTTATTTTGGAGTCAAACACAAATTTTTAAAAACTTGAAAAGACATCAGGGATTAACTAGTTCTCTGTAATTTTTATTTTAATTTATTGGATGCAATATATTTGGCAATATATTTGGCAGTACTTTAAAAAGGAGGCTCTGGCTTCTCTTTCTGAGCTTAAAAGATTAAGGCAAAAAAAATTACACAGTTCTTTTATTATCAAAGTAAAACTGTCAAATATTGTCAAACACTTTTAAATAGTTTCAAAAATTTAGTAACTACTTTCCTGTTAGAAGATTATAATGCTCCATTTACTAAAACAAAACAAAACCTTGTACTTTTTTTTTTTTTTTTTGGTGTCATTATTGGAATAACCCAGTCTAATTTTGTGGTTTTCTCTTTATATGATTTCAAAAACGACGTAAATCAAAACATGCATATCTATGATATAGTGTGAACCTAGGACATCCCTAATAGAAAACCAAAAACTGCAAACAATAATTAGATCTTAAATGTAAGGAAATGTTTCTAACAGAGTTTCAAACACTGCGATTTGCATTGAAGTTGTTGAAGTTGCAGGTACTTAGCTGACATAAAGAAAAAGTTTAAAAATGTTTTAGGATTAGTCTTTTTTTTTTTTTTTTTTTTCAAATGCAAAAAAACTAGCACACTGTATCCCTGGGTACAATTTCTTCTTAAAGCCAGCCCAACGTGTCTTACCAGAGAAATTCTGTATGAAGAGTACACCAGCGCTGGCCTTTGGATGGTGTCCCTGGACCTTCCATCACACGGTTCTTTCTGATTTGATCAGCCAGCCAGTTACCACTGCCATTACGCATGACAAATTTATCCAGGAACACTAATTGGCTTTCTGGACCATAAAACCAGTTGTAATTTGAGTCTGCAATAGCCACAGTCCTTTGAAACCCTGGGGAAAGAAGTTTGACAGAACTAAGATAAGTTTAAAATTGCCTACTCCCTTAAAGGTCTAAACAATGATTTTCAATCCTGCCTGCAATTAGAGTCAATTTTGTTATCTTGGATAAAAATAACAAACAAAACCTCAAGCCCATGCTCCACCCAACACCAATTAATCAGAATCCCTCTGGACAGTCTTCCACAAATCTGTGTGTAAGTGTATTTGTTATACGGCAACTCGTCATTGATAATGAAAAAGCTGCAACAATTAATGCGTACATAACTGCCCACCTTTCTCATTTTCCAGTATCCATGCTATATGCAATTACATTGGCACTGATACATACACTATCCTCTTGTGCATGGTGAGTTCCTGAACCTAAAGTGAGCACAAGCTCTCCTACCAACTCATCCCACATCCTACACCAAGATAATTCAAAAAGATGCTTCAATTTGGCCTCCAATAATGTGGAAGTTATAAGGTATAGGGGAGAAACTGAGTTTCTATAGGAAGAAAACTTAACAATTCCCACAGAAGATCCTGCCAGTATGGATTGCTGGAAGTTAAAAAAAAGAGAGAAAATGCAAAGATCATACAGGAACAGATCAGAAAAATAAAAGCCAGTAACACTGCATATGCTCCAGGGATTCTTAAAAAAGAATGGGAGAAACCTCTGGGTGAGACAATAATCACTACTAGAATAGCCATTGTAGAGGAAAAAAAAAAGAGAAATGCTGAAAACAGACTGACTTAACACAGAATCCCTTCTAAATGTTACCAGGGCTCTATTTCTATAACTTACAGCTGAAATTTTTGCTCTTACAAGTTTAGTGAATGTTCTTCCAAGTAAATCTTATTATAGGATGTGATTTTTCTGAATCTTTTACTAATCTGTGAGTTCTTTGAAAACAGATGATGTTTTATTCCTCTTTGAATCTCATGCCTAGTACAGTGAACCGCACAGAGATGTTCAGTAAAGGTTTGTTGAACGAATTGACACAAATATTTGAATCTCCCTCTTAGAAGTGTTCATCCTGTCCTTCCTAGCTTAGAAAGTAGCCACTACAAACTCACAGCAGACTCAAGCCCTGCTGTGGTTGGCTGTTAGATCTCAGCTCAAATTACAAAGCACTGCGACCACTTAAAGGTCCCTTGTTCTAGAGGGCCTTTGTTTATCAAGATAAACTACAAAACAGGTCTCTAAGAATGAGGAATGAAACAATAGCGTCCTGAATGTAAGTCTAAACTAAATCTTAATACGGTTCTTTTGCTCTGCAGTATTTTTTGGAAAACTAATCCAATAATGGAGATTCTATCCAATCCATGAGTATACAATGAAGCAAAAAAGATTTAAATACTGAATGCTTTACTGTAAGTCTAGAATCATCATCTTAAAACTGCATTTCACTGGAGTAAAAATACCCATCCTGATGAAAACGTACCTCCTAAACTTTTTCTAACATCTCAGTTCTGTTTAGAAACAAGGCGAATTACAAAGCTCTCCTAGAAATAAATAAGGTCTCAAATCATATATATCTTTTTTTTTTTTTTTAGAAAGCTAAGGCACAAGCAACAAGAGATTAGTTTTATAACAATTCATTTTTTCGTTAGTTTTCTATACTTAATACTATTTATTTCAATAAGTATATAAATAAAATAATAAAGCTTCAACTTAAATATGTAGGTTCAATCTTTCATTTTGAATCATGCCCATATAGTTTGGAAGAAACAATTATTAACTAAAAACCAAAACAGGATTGATAGGGATCACACAAAAAGGAAAATTAACATGTCATCATAAATGCTTATATTCTGTTTAGATTCAAGGAAATGAATTTGAATATGTACCGAAGTTTCACATATACAAAACAAAAGTCCTGTGGGGACTACAAATTATATTTGATCCATTATGCTCCAAGCTTTACAATACCTAAATCACAAATCCTTATGTTAACTCCCACGATGTTTTGCCTATATAACTCTTGAATTGAATTCTACTTTGAAAAAAAAGAAAAGTCCTTTTAACCACCATTTGACTCAAACCCCACACTTCTCTAGCCCATTTTCAAAATCAGGAAAAATTACAATAGTTAACATTGCTCCCTTGTGATTCCTCACTATACCTGGCAGGATGGTTCTATACATAAATGCAAAGTGTTGTTTAAGCCATGGATGGCCAAAGTGGTTGATGTCAAAGTGCCTCTGAACGAGAAACATATACTGGAAGAGTGATCTAGTGGTATAGCTGCCATATGCAACTCCTTCATAGAGGGAGCCATCTGTCACCTCTCGGAGCAAGACCAGAGACTTCTCCATGATGGTCAGAACTTGTTTGGTCCATAAGTAGGCTTCTTGAAGATACCCTGATGGATGAAAACACATGGAAACAATGACTAAGGCTGTAACAAACACAAACAAAAATATAGTCAAATAAAACTCTCAGAGTTATCTGACTAGTTTTATATTACAAACAGCATTTTGTAAAACTCTCACTAATCAACATTATAAATAACATCCTGCTAATCCAGGTTTGTGATGGGTCCATGATGTAAGTTAAAAGTTCTTAAATACAGATCATTTATTAATGAAATGAAGATACACCTTTAAATGAGTGTCAGTCATTCTCCAATCTTTAATAAACTGAAACCACATCACGTCTAAGACTATGAATTGTACATTAGTTTATGTCGACAGGAAAAGATCTATATACTGAGACTTTTAATTCAATTTTCCTAAAAACTACTACTTGAAAATAGTTTTTGAAGTTTACCACTTTATAAAACTTTCACCATTATTTTATAGGATTTATAATTAGCTGCAAATACTATAAAGACAAAATGGGCAGTCTTCAATTCGTTCTGTCATTAGAAGACAATTTCTCGTTCTTTTTGTACTTTTAGGTTCCTTAGGATCTGAAAAGGCAGCACAGCGGGGCGAAGAGGTCATTGGAGGGGCAATCTAAGGGCAAACAAAATCGATTTGGAGTCCACAACATGCCAAACATAGCTACGTAATTTTGAGCACTTCTTCAACCTGTCACATTCTTCCATCTTCCCAATTGAAAATTAAAGGTCTAAAAGCTTTTTAAAAAATCCTTTCCACTCAGAAATGCTAGCATTCTACAATATTTTCAAGACTAGATTTTAGGTAACAACTGCTCACCTTTCTTTAACATTCATAGTTTACACAGTACTGAACATAATCTTACTTAATCCTTTTAACAATTCAATTATGCATTATTACTCCAAAATTACAGAGAAGTCGTCTTGTTCAAGACCTCTGGTGCATGACTACAAATGAACAGAACTTTGATCTGAACCCAGGTCATAAGATTTAAGGTTTTGTTGGCTTGTATTTAAAACACACAACCCCTGAGGATAAAATGAAGCTCAGTGCTAATGTGGGTGGAGTCTTATTGCTTCACTCCCAGACATGTGTGTGATCATCGGTGCTGAACAGTCTACCACCGTCTCCCAGGTGTGGGCGTTTCCAGGGGCCCAGGTACCACAGTTCCCAGCCTAAACCTAAGGTCCCAGGGTAAGTAAGTCCTGGCTCCTCTCTCATGCAGGCAACACTGTTTCTCAGGCTCAGCTGTGCAGGGAGGTGACTTAATTGTGCCCTATATCCACCTTCCATCCAGCTCCACACCTGACGTGCCAGTCTTCTGGATAGTTTTCAATTTCCATTCTCTAATCGTTAGGGTTTAAAATTCCAATAATCTTCATCTTTTTCCACTCTGTATCTTCCATCTGCAACCAGACACCAATGTGACTGATGCTTAAAATCAGGCCTGTTACTCACTGCTCCCTGGATATTTTTCCTTATAACAACCATGTTCAGGAGATATGAGGAAATCTCTGCCAACATACTTCGTAAACTATAAATCTGTCAATATGACTTACCAGAGTTGTTACTGATGCTATTTTCCCACCATCCATACAGCTCACCTAGAATGTTCATTATTTTCACTTACCATATTCTATCCACCCTTCAAAGTTCCACGAACCATCTCAAACTCACTTAAAGAACATTGTTGTTTTGAATTAAAACTTAATACACTCTATTGATATGTAACCATAACTTTGTAATACCTCTTATTTCATTCCCTAGTGCTACTATAACTATTGGGTGATCATTTAAACATCTCATTCACATCGGTCTCCTTTCCAACTGATTTGTAAATTGCTTATATGTGATCCTGTGGTCTGTGCACCAAGCCTTAGACAGGGTTAGCAGAACGGACAGAAAATTCTAATTCTCCCACTTTTGAGATTTTATGAGTCCAGTGGGTACTACAGATATGCTCTATGCTACCTCAGTCAGTATCCATGGTCTGGAGAACATGGAATTAATGAAACAGGCTGGCCAAAGTAGCTCCTAAAGTTAGAGTGAGTCTGCCAAAAAAGCGGGGACTGTAAGCCTAATTGTGAACTGAGATGTACAGGACCAGAGATTTCATTCCTTTTTCTGCCCACTCTTTTAATAAATGTGTGTGCTTCTTATGTAGGGGCTCCGGAGAAGTGTATCCCAGAGCCACCTATAACTTTAATCAGAAAAAAAATGCATCTGAAAACTCCTGTCAGAGGAGAAGTACAAATTTTGATCCAATATGAACCAGTCTCAGACTTTGAGATTAAATTTTATTTGTTTTTGTGAGAGTAAGGGGCAAAGGGAACTAGGATGAAAATTCACCCTTTTAATCAAGCTTTTCTTAAATTACTATGAATTGAATTTCTATTCTGAGAGAGGCAACAAAATGCAGTAGGAAGAGATGGAACTTTTGAGTTTGGTCAGAACTGGGTCCAAATCCCAGCTACCTTATATGATTGATGTGAGAAGTAAATAAAATATGGACAAGGATCAGCACATGTCATATGCTCAATTAATGTTAGTTTCTTTACCTCTAAGGTCTAATTAAAAGTGATGGTTGGTTGATTGAACAAGTTAATCTTGAGGAAAATCTGATGCTGGATAATCTACAAAATGCTTTATTCTATGGAGAATATAATCAAGAGTTAAATTCTTTTAGATTTGCCAGCTCCAAGTACCTATTTAATATCCTAATTTTCACTGTGATCTTAGGGTTGCTTTTCTTAAATACAATCTTATTTAGTCACTTATAGACTTCCACAGGAGCTGTAATTAAGTCAGAATTATGAGAGAGAAAATATAATATTAGCAATTACATTATATTTTAAGGTAAAGTCGTTACATGATCTACGAAAGTCACTTACAAATTTGACCTAAATGATCTAGATTGGTTGTTTTAATTCTTTAGAGAATAAAAGAGTAGTGGTGTAATGATTACTCATCTGTGTGCAAGGAACATTCATTTCAAATAATAAACCACCTGTTTAGCTTTTAAAAATGCCATTTATCTAGGCTGGCTGTCTCCACTGTCAGAATTCCCTGGAAAAATGAATATTTGCCACTGATCATGTGCCATAAGAATATGGCTTAGGACAATCAAAAGACATAATTAAATAAACTGCAGGCATGAAATGAGGAAAGAGATGTCTCTCAACTCTCTAAGAGATGGCCTTGGTATTACTTCATCACAATGGCTTAGTTAGGATCCAAGTATGAACATGTACTGGTTATAAAAATGCTTTGCTCACAACATGGCAATTTTGACTCATGTCAGTTTGGGCATCCCTCAGTTGTGTCCATACGCACCTTGGTTCATCAGAACTAGGCTTCCTGTGAGCAAAGCCATGCAGTTGGTAGGCTGATGATTGTGCAGATATTGAAATCCCCATCCTCTCCTATATGAGGTTTCATACATATATCCAGAGGCATTGGCAATCACTTCAAGAAACCTTTCCTGTTGTGTCTTGCTCAGGTAGCTATACAGGAAGTCATAGGCAGTGGCAAAACCGACCAGGGAGTGAGCAAGAGGGACTTCATCCCAAGGAGCATCTTTCACCAACCTGTAAAAGAAAGTAAGCCATGCAAATGAGTACAACAAGGCCCACAGTTTTCATCGTACTTTTTAAGTGTCTATTACTCAGAACTAAAGGACGCGATTGGAGATATAATCCAAGAGGTTTATGACACAGAATCGACTTCCCTACTCATTAGACACACACATAAAATTTATCTAATGTGAAAATTACAAAGTCAACACTTTTCTCTCTTAGGCTTCCGGTAACATCAAGATGTTGAGAATTTTTACTTTTGATATTTTTACTCTTGATGACAGATAGTAGAATATATTCAAAAAGATCTAAAGCATATAACATGTAGTAGCAAGGCAAAATTCCCTGGTGTACCCATTTAACTGGTGCTCACTCTCCCCTTTTTACCTGCATAAGAATTTCTCAGTTCTATTCTCATGGCTGCCTTGCTAAAAAGGGTGAGCACATACATCTCATTTTATTTCCCATAAGCGGGTCAAGGTGAAGGTAGCATGATCTATAGTTTATGACCTCTCAGTCTGGACAGGCCAACTTTGTCGACACCATCATGGGGAGATTAGCTAAAAAACTGGTATAAGTGAGAATCAGCAATGAGCTGATTCTAACTATTTCTACATCTTGTTCTTCTCATAAAATGAAATGCACTGCCTCTAAAGTCCTTTGAGCATCTTTCAGAGAAGTCTAAAACTGGATCTAGAAGCATTAAACTGTCATTTTCGAGGAAGCCAAATTTTTGCTTGACTTGCTATACATCATTCAGCCAGTATTTTAACAGTGTGTGGCCTGTGTTAAACAGGGAGCTAAAAAGGATTTTTCACAATCACAACTCTACGGAATTATCCAGAAAACCCTCCCCATATGTTCAGGATGTATTCGAGTAATCTCTAAGAGAGGGAAACAAATGAAGAGTGTGCTGTTCTGGTCGGAGGGAGAAGGAAGCTCTCAGGGATTAGACTGAAGCTTAACATTTCTATGCCATAAGCCTCTTTTGGCAATCTAGTGAAGTCTTAATCTCTTTCTCAGTATGTTTTAAAAGTCATAAGATAAAAGATATAGTGATACAAGGAAAGCTATTACTCTGAAATGTAATTATCAATGCATATTATTTTTTAAAATTGTGTTATACAGGTTTCTTTACTAAGGTATTAAGTAAGATTTAACAGCATGGATAGTAACAAACATAACTTATAAGGAATGATGGGAACAAATAATATTTTGAAATGTCTACAATAACTGTAACGTGATATGAAAATAACTGTGATATCTATCTGTGACAAAGTTACAAGTTCTCCCAATATTACTAAAGTTGGTTATCTATATTCATGATTGGAAAGAAATGCTAAATTTCAGTTAGAGTTTGTGAAAGCAAGATGCAGTATTTCCCTCATATGAAACCCACACACCCCAGGTTAAGAACACTTAAAAATGTTCGGAGAGATTACTTCTAGACTATGTTCTTCCTTTAGGAGTTAATATTAACGAAGTGACCTTAGTGAAGCCTCCTCTGGTTGCCCTGTCAGAATGGCAATGTCACTCCCCAACCAACAATCTCTCATTTCTTTTCCTTACTTTTTGTTCTCTTAGCATATATGTGTGTATATGTATACTGTATGCATATGTATCCCTTACTGGAATTTAAGTGCTGTAAAAGCAGGGGTTTTTTCTTCTACTGTATTCACTATTGGATCCCCAATCCTACAACAGTGTCAGGCACACAGGAGACTCTAAATAAATATTTTTGGAAAGATAGAAAAAAATGAAAGAATGCTTATAAAACTAGGCCACACTGTTGACAATGAATATGCAATCATTATGCAATCAGGAATTTGGAGGAATCTCTTGGTATTTCATAATGATATGTGTTTGATAGGTTGTTCTAGTGAGACAGCCTGGTGCTAAAATGATTACGGTTGATGAGTTTCTTAGCCATTTGGTCATAGACAAAGCTGCCTTGCCAGTTGGCTTGCCAGTATGTATTGTTTGTAAACAGAATGTGAAGAGTGTGAATTAATTCCCTATTTCTAGGGAAAAAAAGCAACAACTCATACTGCAAGTTCCCTGTCAGCGAGTGAGGACCACAGTCTTCACTGACTCATGACGACTGGTGAGCCAGGCAGAGAAATCAGGTCATCCGTTTCTCAGCTCTGTGTCTGCGCCATGTCATGCTGCATCTATAAATGACAGCGTATTCACCTAGCCATAATAAGGTGACATCAGCAAACTGCTTCTACCTACCGAACACTGACACATCTGATTAACCAATGAACTTATTTTTTTTATAGATAAAAGAATATCCTTCAGGAAATATCACTATGTAATTTCTGTGATAATTTCTAAGCTCCCACATAGTTGCTTATTCCAAATAGTTTTTAATTCAACAAAATACTAGCACACTGATAAAAAAAAAAAAGTTTATGATACTATCAGGTTCATCACTATATTATGAAATATGACTTGTAATAGCTATATTTCACACAGGTTACCTAAGTCCTTTACCAATACAATCATACCCAGCCTCAAATACAAAGTACAGTAATGGCAGAGAACATATTTTACTGTCATGAAAAGCAAAGGAAATTGCTTCTAGCTCATGGATGGCAGAGAAGAAAATATCTAATAAAATGTGATTCTGACTAGTGGTTAATCAACTTACTGTAAAGCTGGTTAAGTGGGGAATCATTAAAAAATACATACAGGTATCCATTTATGAATTTTATTTCAGCTTAAAATAGCTATAGACACACCATTCACCAATCGTCTGAAGGCGACCTAAATGCCTTTTCTTTGAATATGGGTCTACAGATTTGAGTTTCATTGTTCCTTCCTGCAGATAACACATCATCATAATTTCTAGCTTTGTTTTCTTTATACTATAGGAAGAAATTATAGATACCTGTGAAAGACTGTAGAATCCTTCCAGATTTTTAAGTTATCCCCTAAAGTTTATAAATCTCACCCACACTAAATTATAACAGCAATATTTTACAGTAAGTTGCTCCAAAGCATTAAAGTTGGTTTTAGAAACATCAAATTATTTTTATTTTTGAACTCACATTTATTCTATTTACATAATAGTATTAAAATTGTGTAATTACAGGTATTAGTAAAACTGGCATCAACTGGTTTAAGAACAAATACAACTGATATTTGTTAAGCACACAAGTCTATTGGTGGGAACAGAAATGAATGAACATGGTAGAGAAAGCCCGACCAGCAGTCTAGGTAAGATGCTACTTGGTTATACAAGGAATGGAGGTTAATTTCATTGGCAAGTCAGTTAAGAGGAGGTTAGGAAAACTTTTACTTTATTCCTGTTTTTATAAGCCATACTTTTGCCCCTTAGAGAGATGTTCTTAAAGTTAAGGTCCATGGACCCGTGGGGTCCCCAAGACTCTTTTAAGGGATCCCAAATAAAAATTATTTTCATAATAATGTAAAGATGTTATACGTTGATATTTGCACTAGTGGTGCAAAAGCACTAACAGCTAAAAATTCTGTCACCTTAGCAAGAATCCAGACTGGGGCACCAACCTGCACTAGTAATCCTCGTATGATTCTGTACTGCTGTCATTCACTCTAAGTTAAAGTTAAAAAGCCAGTTTCACTTAATAACATCCTTTATAAAGTGGTAAAAATGATTAATTTTATAAAATCTCAATCTTTTGTGTATATGTCTCTTCGCTATTCTGTGTGATGAAATGGGAAATATGTAAAAAAGTACAATGAATATCAAAGTGCAAAAACAGTCACGAGGAAAAGAATTTGTGCATTGAGTGAAGAACTGAGCTAGCTGCTTTTTTTCATGAAACATCATTTTTACATGAGAAAAATGACCAACCGACAAATTATAGTTATTTAGACTTGAGTATTTAAGTGGAAGTTTTCTTGAAAATGAACAAGGAAGCCTGACAGTTCAAGGAAAATGGAAAGTCTTGGTTGCCAATGATAAAATTTGAGCTTTCAAGCAAAAATAAGAACTTTGGAAAACTTATAACCACTACCATGAGCTTAAGAGCTTTCAAATATATATAGTTATACAAAAGCAACACACTTCTATATAACTCATAGGTCAAAGAAAAAATTATAAGCAAAATTATAAATTATTGCTAATGATAATGGAAATACAACACGTCTGAATTTGTGAGGATACAGCTAATGCAGTCTTTAGAGGAAATTTTATGGCACTATAAGTTTTATATCAGAAAACAAAAAGGTATAAAATTAATGATCTAAGCTTCCACCTTAAGGAGCTAAAAAAGAGCAAATTAAATCCAATGACAATAGTAAAAAACAAATAATACAGATAAGACAAAAACATGAAATATGAAACAGATGAATAATAAGAGAAAATCAACAAAGGCAAAATTAGTTCTCTGAAAATACAAATAATGGTTGAATAGGAATTGAATATGTAAGTAGATATTAACTACACAAACTTTAACTTCTGTATGTTTGAAATTTTTCAAATTAAAAATTTCAGAAAAAATGATCATTTATAAATGTTATAGTAATTGTGTGTATTTTTACGTGTTTATTTGTTTTCCAAAATTCAATAAATTTTATAACATGAAACATTAAAAACATGCTATTTCAAATATAACATGATACATACAGGGTAAGTACTCTAGGACTGAGAGTCAAGATCTAAAGATTCTGACATCAAGGGTTTCCCAAGGAAAAGGTTTAGCCAAATTGTTATCAATCTTATAGTGTACCTCATAGCATACCACCCCCCAAAACACAGAGTGAACAATCAGCTGTTTAGAAGTTGTGGTAGGCAAATAATAGTCCCCTCAAATATATCTACATCCTAATTCCTAGAATCTATAAATAAATATATAGCTTTTCATGGCAAAAGGACTTTATAGATGTGATTAAATTAAGGGCTTTGTGGTACGGGATTATCCTAGATTATCTGGGTGAACTTGGTCTTATTTCATGGCTGTGATTAGAGGGAAATGTAACTACAGTGGAAAAATCAGAGAGACACAATGTTGCTGGCCTTGAAGATGGAAGGAGACAAGGGCAAAGGAATTTATATAGCCCATAGAAGCTCAAAAAAGTCAAGGAAACAAACTCTCCTCTAGAGCTTCCAGAAAGGGAGGCAGTCCTACTAACACCTTAATTTTAGTCTAGTAAGACCCACATTAGGTTTCTAATGCACAGAAATGTAAAATAAGTCTGCTAAGTCACTAAGTTTGTGGTAATTTGTTATAGCAACAATAGGAAACTAATATATAAACCCTGCTCTTATATATGAGTAGGCAATCAGTGACTACCAGAGATTTAAGGAAATCCCATAATAGAAAAGAAGAGGTCCAAATAAACAAAATGATAAATGCAGCAAATCAACTAAATGATCAAACTAAACCATGCAGGTAGAAAAAATTTCAAAACAAAAAAGAGCTCTTGAAAATGAAAAATGAAATAGCTGGAAGACAAGCTCAATAGAAGGGCTGAAGGAAAGTTGAAGAAATATCAAGAGAGTGGGTAAATGAAACAAAGAAAACAGGGGAAAAAATTAGAGGATTGGTCAAGCAGATAAATATCTAAAAAAGAAGAGAACGAAAAAAGAAAACAATGAAAAATAAAGGCGAAGAAATGAAACATGTCAAGAAAATTTCCTAGAACTACAGAGCTTGAGTTTCAAGACTGAAATAGTCCATCAAGTGCACAGGACATGAATGAAAACAGACCCATGCCAAACCAAGGCACATGATTCCACAATTTCATAACACTGGTGCCATAGAAAAGACTCTAAACAACACTGGTGCCAGAGAGAAAAATCAGATTCCATTCAAAGCATCAAGAATCACAGTGGGATCAGACATCTCAATAGCACACCAGAAGCTAGAAGACAACGAAACGATGCCTCCAAAACTCAGAGGCAATTTTCAGAGTACATTTCCACATCTAGACAAGCTACCATTTAAACACTGGGGTAGAATAAACACATGTAGGCATCCAAGGTTGCAAAATTTACTTCTCTTGAATACTGTCTGTGGAAACCAGTGGAGAATTTGTCCACCCAAATTAGGATATATGCCAAAAAAGAAGACAACATGAGATTTAAAATTACGATATTTCTATATTAAGAAGATGGAGGGAAAAGAAGAGTATGCATGTGTTGGTGGTAGATGGCATATGTGAGAGATAAATGAATGATGGCATCAACAAGCCATGGAACACCAAGGGTTGCTACAACCACCAAAGCTAAGATAGCGGCATGAGACAGTTTCTCTTTGGAGCCTCCAGAAAGAACCAATCTCGCTAACACCTTGATTTCAGACTTCTAGTCTCCAGGACTGTGAGAGAATCAATTTGTTTGTTTTAAGCCACCCAGTCTATGGTGTTTGGTTACTGCTGCACTAGCATTGAATACATGAACCTTAAATGTCACCTGCCATCACTGCCGTCTTGCACCCACTATGTTCCTACCTGAATGCTCTCATTTATTTTAAAGAGCAATCCTCTAATATTCTGACAACACAACATGGAAAATGACAAATAATTACATGTGATATAAAGTTTAAAAAGTGAGAGATACTTTAACAATGGCAAAAGCTGTACTCAAATTGCTAAATCTAGTCACCCTAATGGTAGAAAATATCAAAACCAAAATGAGATGGATCTTAACGTGCTAAGGTACATGAAATAGTATTTTACTTTTTCTTATGCTCTCCTCAGTAAGATTGGTATTTACCCAAGATGCCTGCTTTCTAATGCTCTATCAAAATTTTCCTCTTATAATATGCTTTTCAAAGGTTTTGCTGAAGTTGCCTTTTTAAAACAGTGAATGAACCGTGTGGCTGATTTTCTTCTGTGTGTCAATAAGAAATAATATTCCACTCAGCCTCGGAAACCTGAAACATAATCTTCAATCACAGACTTGCACTATTTCCTAATGAAAAAAGACGCTTCATAATATATTTGAGGAACAAGTACTCTAAATACTAGAAATATGAAATAAAAATCAGTCCCCTCTCTGGAGATATTCAAGAACAGGGATACTGAAAAGGGATTCTCTGAAAAGGTATCACGTGTTCATCAGAATGTTAGGCAGAGTTTTCAAATTATAAAAATCACGAGCTATTAATAGATTGTGGAATGCACATAATAGGTTATGAGCACCATATTTTTAGTGGAATTTAATGGAATGAGATAGAAAACAGCAGACCAGAAAACATAACAAATGCAAGAGCTGATTTGTGCAACTTTTACTTATATATTGACATATATAGAGTTAAAGTTATGTGTACATTGGGCCATGACACCAACTCTGTTCTTACTGTGACAGGTCACAGTCACAAAAGGTTTGAAAACCACTGGCTTAGAGGAAAAAGGTGACACCAACCAAGCAGCCCCTCAGGTGCATCCTGCAGGCAGAGAGGACCTGGGCCCAGGTTCACTGACTGGCTGAGTCCTGCGCTTCCCAGAGCACTTCCCGGCAGCGGGTCTGGAGCCAGCACTGAGGGAATGAATATCCCATTGTGAGATCATTAGGAAGGAACCCAGGACACCAGAGAAGTCCAGAATGTTCAAAGGAGAGGGCAGACGGTGCTGCATGGCGGGGGCAGATGTGAAGCACCAAATGGGCCCCAGTAGTCAATGCAGGAACAAAACATTTATCACTGTGCAGGAAAACAATAAAACGTCTCTCCTCCCTTGAAACAATTCTGTTTGGCTTTGTAGCCATTTACATTCCAGAGAGATAATGAAACCATGTCTATGAACATTAGGTATTATACCAATACCAATATTATTACAGGATATACCCTATGCTAATATTGTTTATTTTATTTCATGCCCTGGGGACACAGTTGCAAGTAGTTCTTACAAAATAATTTGGCAAGGAAATGGATTTTTCTTTGTGAATCATCAAAAATTTGAAGATGTGCTACCTCATCGTGTTGCCACAAAACAGAATTAATGAGTAAACTAAATTTAAATTAAATTATAAGTCAAACTGTGAGCAATCTTCGACATGCCATGGACCTTAAACACTTCTCAGAATTTTAGATCTAAATTTACCTGCCATATTGAAAATAAAAGCTGACTGCACCCCGAAGGCTGAATGTAGTCACATTCTCTCCACCATCTCTGACCAAGGGACAGGCCAGAGCAAAAGATTCAAACTAGCTTCAGTAACACTTTAAAATCTTTCCCAAGTCAACAGGTTCTGCAAAGAAGGGAAAACAGTACACTCCATGTGATTTTTCAAAATGACGGTCAAAATTTTAGGGTGAGAAGATATTAAAGTTTTAGCAGTATGTGTGGATTTATTCTTACGTCTTCTTTCCGTTTCTTTTTTTTCATCATAGCGAATTCACTGTAAACGAATCACAGAAATGAACTAAAATTTGCTCACTAAATTGTTACAAGCCGAGTCGCTATCCACTCTTCATCAATAATCTTTTTTCTATTTCTTTTTTATAATTTCAGAAGAAACAGCCCAATTCACCCAAGCTGACGCCTCCCTCCTGGAGCACTGCCTGCGCAATGCTTCTTTTTGGTTTCAGCTCCAGAGAGTGATGTGAAGACACCCATGTGGCTGGAATACTGTTAGCACATTGCCTTTTCGTTTTTCTGTTATTCATTTATTTATTGTGGTAGGCCCCGTTTAATTAAATCTAACCTTCTTTGAACTTTCCTTCTACATTTTTTTTTTTAAATCACTGACAGAAACTATGTATGTTGTACTTGACAGCATTTTATATTGAATAAAATCTTTTTTTTTTTTTTTCTGGTAACAACACTTAAGTCACAATACACTACTGGCAAACAGAAAGTAGCTAAAAATAATGTTTGAGAGATGTGAACTTGACATCTCCTTAGGTCCACAGGCACTTCAAACTCAGTATATCCTAAACCAAATGCTTTATTATCATTCCCCAGCAGCTCCAAGTTTTACAATCTCACTGAAAGGCCCCATCATCCTTTTCGCATCCCAGGAAAATACTTCTTCATCTTCTTTGTCCTCAAACACAACTGTCAAGTCTTATACATGCTCATTCTGAAACCTTTCTGAAAATCATCAATTCTTTCCATTCTCAGAGCCCCTATTCCAGGCTCTCATCTGGATTAACACAAAAGGACTAACTTGTCTTCCTGGTTTGACCTCTGCAATCTACTCCTCACATGTGGTCAGAGATTCTTCCCTCGTAAAACACAAATCTGTCACATGGAGGAATCAGCAGCCATTTTAAGTCTGCTGATGAGACCACAGCCGCCACCTATGTCAAAGTGATCAACACTGAGCTGGATCAAGCCTCAGCATCCAGTGGTCAGTTTGCAGGAAATAGCAAGAGTGGAGGAACTCACGGAGCTACGCTTCCAGCATACAGTGGAAAGTTGTGCAGGTCCAAGGCCCCAGGTTCTTCCATAGATATATTGTAACAAAAATAAAGGAATGGAGGGGAAACTGCAAATAAAAAACTTTTTTTTTTTTCCTTTTTCCTCTCTTTTTTTCCCCAGATATTCCCATGCTCTCGGCACAGTCATCCATGTGAAGAACAACCCTGTTTCCTAAGCTGGGGTTTACTATCAGCTCACCACTGAATTGCACCAGCCAACAGAGAAAAAAGACTCGTAAAAAACATTTTAAAAAATGAGCAAGATTAAATCTGTGCCTAATGATGCACACTTGAATGAACTACAAAGAAACCCAGGGATGTGATGACCATAGAAGTCAAAGTCATCTCTGTGGGGACAGAGGGAGCTGTGATTGGGGTGGGGCCCACGACAGAGCTCCTCTGGGTGGCTGGCAAAGTTCGGTTTTTTGATCTGGGCTGTGGTTACCAAGATACTTGCTTTAGTTGCTTTAGTAAGCTAAACATTTGTCTGTATGGTGTTCTATTTTATTTTGCAATGAAAAGGTTAAAAAAAAAAAATCCACACACAAATCTGATCGTGTCACTGCTCTGTTAAAACCCTTCAATGGCCTCATAGTGCTTGTAAGGAAAAGTTCAAGCTGTTTCACATGGTGGACAAGGCCTTGCAACATCTGCTTCTCTACTCAAAGCCTCAAAGCATGCTGACTGTATTAAATTTTCAGTTCCTAAAGAGCACTCTGCTTTATGTCACGGTCTCTAACTATCAGTTACTCCTACGTGGAACAATCAAACACACTCTCTTCCTCCCTCAGTTGGCGAATTCCTATTTGTCCTTCAGGCCCCAGTAGGAAAGCCTTCCCCAATGCTCCAGTGTTGAGTTAAGTCTTCCCATTACAAACTGTATACTTTCCCTATCACAACAGGCATCATCTGCATTAATATTGTCTGTTAGTTTATATCTTCCAGAGATCAACAACTTAAGGCAAGATGTATAATTTGTCCTCAAATTTTTGTATCTCCAATACCTAGCACAATGCCTAGAACAGAATAAACACACAATAAAGTTACATAAAATCAATGTGTGCATATATTTATTAAGTGAAAATTGCCTTTGTTGGCATCAGTTTGTAAGAACGGAAAATATTTTTAAAAAGCAATAGCTAAAGCCAGCATATTATTACAAGTTCTGCTTTCATTAACTCATTTAATCCTCTAAACAACGCTGTAAGGTATTATATTTATCACCAATTTACAGGGAAAAAACTGAGCCATAGAGAAGGCAAGTAACATGCTCTAAGTCACACAGCTCATAAACGGAATTAGAACACAGGCGGTCTGCCTCCACAGTCCTCGCCCTTAATTCCAATAAAGTGTTACCTCGCATCACCTAATGTCACTACCATCCATTTCAAAGACTGAAGCAGGTGGCTTTAAAGTAAAAAACCCCAATTTTTTTTTGAGGTTATCTGAAAGGAAACATTCATGAATATTACAGACATGTTTAGATGCTGGATGCCAAAGCTTAAGGGATTAGGGAGGAGAGAACACCAGGTGCAGGAGGAGTACTTCAAAGGGCAGGTAATCCGAGCTCCTGGTAAACCAGGCACCAAGATGTCAAATCCTGACGTACCTCCTCCTGGCCGCCAAGTGGGCC
Source organism: Pteropus alecto (assembly GCF_000325575.1). Classification (NCBI taxonomy): domain Eukaryota; kingdom Metazoa; phylum Chordata; class Mammalia; order Chiroptera; family Pteropodidae; genus Pteropus; species Pteropus alecto. The sequence continues at coordinate 10,130,567 of NW_006494612.1, read as the reverse complement.
AAAGGTACAATACCTCTGATTACAGGCTAACAGCAGGAGGGTATTCAGAATAAAAGTGAGGCCAGACAAATATGAGCACCCACAGTACACAAAGAGCTAACTCAGATTCAAAGCTGTATATAAATGCAGGACCTTCTGCTCTTGTTAAGCTTAGACTTTCAATGAAAATTAGATCATTTATCCATTCATTCAATATAACTGATTAGTGTCTGTGTGGCAGGTATAACATAGTTGGCTCTCAAGACTCAACAGTAAAACATGATGATGGTGCCACTCTCAATAAGCTTATGTGGGTGAGGGAGCCGAACAAATAAACTCAAGAAGCCAGTGGGAAAGGCAAACAAATAAACCAAGAATTATAGTGCAGGTGAAACAGCCTATAAGAGTTTTGCATGGGTTGCTTGGAATATTTGAATGACATTGGCCAAGGTATGAGTAGGACTCCAGGTGGTTTCTAGAAAGAAGTTTCTTTGGGGCTGCATCTCAAAGACATATACTCCTGATCAAAGAACCAGGTAAGTAACCGAGTTACTACTGCAAACCAACGAGTCACATGAAAAATACCTATAGGAATTGAGAGCGGTAAGAGGTAGAGAAAATACTATGGAAGAAGGAAAAGTTAAACTGCATGCTGACGTCTAGGCAGGGTTAGAGGGAAAAGAAGAAGAGATGGAAAAATCTGGGATGCCGGCAGGCAGACAGGCCAGCTCAGGGCTGGTCTGTAAACATCTTGCCACTAGACTCAGGGCAGAGCTGAAAATGCCTCCGCCATAAAAAAGAACGAAATCTTACCATTTGCAACAAATGGAGGATCTGGAGGGTATTATGCTAAGTGAAATAAGTCACAGAAAGACAAATACCATATAATTTCATTTATATGTGGAATCGAAAAAATAAAATACATGAACAAACAAAACAAACAAGCTCATGGATACAGCGATGGCTGCCAGGTGAAAGGGGGGACTTGGTGAAAAAGGTGAAGGGATAAAGAAGTACAAATTGGCAGTTACAAAACAGTCACAGGCATATAAAGTACAGCATAGGGAATACAGTCAATAATATTATAATGACAATATATGGTGTTAGGTGGATACTAGACTTATCGGGGGTCACTTTGTAAATCACATAAATGTCTAACCGCTATGCTGTATACCTGAAACTAATAAAATACAGAAACTGTAATTAAAAAAAAATTTTTTTAATTAAAACAAAAGAAAATGCCAGTGCACGTGTTCCAAGTAGACCGCTGGAGAGATGTACATCAGTGCCTGCCACTGAAAAGCCTAGAACACTAAAATTACAAAATTCTAGAAAAAAAAGCTCCTAAAAATCTGTAAGTTCTGAATGTGGGCATGTTTCATGGTGATGGTGATGACAGGCTAATCCTTTTTTACCACCTAAACTTAATTCTTTCTGAAGAGTTCACCCACATTCAATAATGACATAAATAGCGAATGCATTCACAAAGTAGCAAGCGTAAAGAATAGAATAATGGGGAAGAGAAAGAAGGGAGAATAAAGAAGAGGGAAGGTGACACAAAAAGAACGTTTAAAAAGTGAGCTATCTTTTCTCTCCCACAAACCTACTCTCTCCTATGTTCTCTGTCTCATCTGTGGCATCACTGTCAGCCATTCACTCAAGACAAAAACCAAGTATCATTCTTTACACCTCCCTTCTTTACTATTTAAATCTCAGTGTGCCTCAGAATCACAAGGGGAACTTTGTTAAAAGGGCAAGTTCTTTGGTGTACTCCAAGAGACAGTGATTCACTGAGTCTGGGTAGGGCCCAGGATTCCATCTTCTCAAGACCACCTATATGATTCTTACTTTGAGAAACTGTGTCCCATATCCAAACAATCTCTGTGTAGATTCTCTCTTAAATGTCTCTTAAATTCATTCTATCTGCTTACCACCCTCTCTGTCTTAATTGTGGTTTTCATCTCCTTCGCAGACTAATATTATAAGCTGCTACCTAGTTCTCTTCCTCCTGATTCCTTTCCTCCAAACCATTCCACACACAAAGCTTCTAAACCACAGGCTTATGTGGGATAAGCGAAGATCTGGCTCTTGACTGTGTCTCCTCCTGCTGTCCTATGCCAGCATGTTGACACTGGAAAGGAAAGGAAAGACGGATGAGAGTCGTAAGCATGGCTAAAACATGTTCCCTTAATGGATATGGCAGAAGGAGATGAAGTAAAAAGCCATCCTGAAGATAATGAAGGTTAAATGAACTACCTGGCTTTATTAGACTCCATGGGCATACTCACATCACTATTACTCTCTAGCAGTTATAAATGTCTGTCCAGCATTAGTAAGAACTTAATGTCTATAAGACTCTATTCTCAAGTGGTATTAAAACTGAATAGTTATTTTACTTCATAGGTAGAGCCAACTTTTAAAAAATAATTATGAAACATTATTGAAATAGAATACACATATATATGCAGCACTTGCTAACTAACATTTTCCCTCAAGAGATGGGGCAAGAAATGCACAAAATTTAAACATCATGCTTGGCAAGATTTTAATATTAGAAAAATTTAAGAGCCAAACTGTGAAGACCATGTGGAACTTAATACATTCATGTCTGTATATATGGGTGAAGGGCGCTGACTTAGAACTCCACCAAAAGGGGGAAGAGGAGTCCTGTGGCCTTAAGCACAGCTCCCTCTGGCAACTCTGAAAGCTCCTGTTGCAACTTAAAAGGCAACAAATGACACCAGAAGGGCAGGAGGTAGGAGAAAGTGAGTCACTTATGGAGATGAGTCAAAGATCCTACCAATACTGAATCTTAGAGTCAAACAACAAACAGATCCCACAAAGAAAATTAACTTTGGATTTCTTTTCAACTGAGTATTATTATAGCTTTTGTAAAATATCTTCAATTTGTTGTTAGTAAGATTATTAGAACTTTATCCTGACTTGCATTGGAAAAGGATGAAGCAATTTGCTTACTATGTATTGAACAATCACACTCTGAGATGCTCAGCTAACCCGCACAGCTGACTTAACCTCTCCCTTATCAACTCTGCCACAGGTCACCTGACCTCGATCGTTGCCCCATGTCTTCATTTGGAATGATGCTGGCCAACAACCTGCTTATTAAATGGCATTCAAGAAGGGAATCCCCAATGGCCAGTTTCCTAAAACACGTGTTTCTGTCAATTTTAAAGAATCTGGTCATCATAAAAAGCCTTGTAGTCATCAGTTTTAACCTTTCATTCCAAAGGATCCGATGCAGGAAAAAAGGGGATAATTTTCTTTAGATCACAGAATGAAAGGAATAGAGAAAAAGAGGAAGAAAAAGAGGGAGGGGGAAGGGCAAAAGGAAAAAAAATACATAGATAGGGATAAGCTGGGGTGCTAGGTTTTCTGAGAGCCCAGCATTCGTTTCCAAGAGCCCACTAGATTTGTTTCCCTGAAGTCAATGGATTCCAGGTGCATTCTGGGATAAGCTTCCTAGTCTTTGCCACTGTAAGGTTACGAGAGGAAACTCTGATCTTTTCATTCACAGAGCGGTAGCTCCACACATTGGGGCCCAGCTACATCCTCCCCCGCTTTGATTCCCAGCCTTAATGCGCAATTCAGAAAAGTAAAAAGCCTGCAAAAGAGCTATAGGGAACTGCGTTTAGGGTCCAGCAGACCTGCTGAGAAAGACAGGCACACTCTTCATTTTGGAATGTGCAAGAATGAAACTGATGGGTTCATTTCAATATGCCAGAGGCTTTTCTTTCTTCTTCTTCTTTTTTTTACTATCTTTATTATTTTATTTTATTTTGCAAATACATCCTCAGATATCACTCTCCAGAAGTTTAGAATTCACAGGTAAGGATTTAATATTCAGTCTGTTGAGAATAAAAATATAATTACTTCTCTGTCTGAAAGTTCAACTATCTTTGTTTCCTTCACCAGTTCTGATTTCCTGTAGCTCACTGGCTCCAGTGCAAGAGTGAAGTAATTTCTTTCCTCTGTGATTTATTTTCTGACGATAAGTAAGCAAAAATCCCATAAAGAAAAGGAGAAAGAATGATTCACAATGAATACTTCTCAAAATTACAACTCTAGAATGACAGAGTAGGTAATACAGAGTACTGTGTATCAAGAAATTTAGTAAGAATAAAGCTGCATGTTCATACGTATTACTGTGTAATAACAGTGAACTTTTTAGTAAAATTATGTGCCAGGCACATTATGCTAAGAGCTTTACATATATTATCTCGTTTAATCTTTGGAACAAACTTACATGGAAAGAACCACCCACATTTTATAGATGAAGAAACTGAGGTTTACAGAAGTTAAGGACTTGCTAAAGGACACCTGGCTAATCAAATGGCAGGGTCAAGATGAAGTGCACCTCTTGCCTCCAAAGACCACTCACTATGCTAGGCCTGTTCCCCAGGGTTTTCAATACCAAAAGCCTGCTGCTTGGAAATGCACACGGGATAACTATACACTACCACCTAGAGCTTGAACAACAAATCCTTTGTTATAATCCTTTTAAATCTTTTAAAAATGTATTCATCTCTTCATATTATTAACTAAAATGCGGTCAACTTAACTCCATCTTTCTTAAGTGAGTCAGGATCTGCAGTGTTTTCCAATAATCATTTGAGTGAGTTTTGTTTGTTTTGTTTGTTTTTAGCTATAGAAGATCACTGTAAGAACTTGTCGAAGAGTGTAATGTCAAGATCACCACAACTCGTCTACCAGGGACCAGGCTGAGACACACAATGTATCCTAGGCTGCCAGACAGATATGCAGTCATTTCATTTTTCTACATGTGCCAAAATTCTACTGAAGGAATAAGCTAGACAAGAAAATAAAAACTGGCCTGGGGCTAAACCATAAGTGCATCCCCTTTACTTCCACCTGGTTTTAGGAAACTTTACCTCGGAGAGCTTCCATCCAAGGATACTATAGTATTCATTTATTTGACAGAAATACACATGATGTAGGAGATACACACGAGCAAAACGGACATGATCCTGTCCTTAGTCTAGGTTGGTGTAAAAAGAACTGTACTGTGCAACTCATCGTATGTTATAAAAATTTCAGGAAAGTAAGAGTGTGTGCTGACTCTGAAAACTCATCCTAGAAATCAACTTTATGAAAAGAGTATGTGCTGACTCTGAAAACTCATCCTAGAAATCGACTTTATGAAAATCCCTTTTAAATCTCTACTAAGAACTGCTTTTTATTATTTTGCTACCTTAAAAGTTTAAGCTTGTCAGGGGAAAAAAACTGATGAAAGATTTTTAGTTATCTGAAGGTCCAATTGTGCTCTTTTTCTTAACTATATAAGAACTGAATACACAAAGCCACCATTTATAAATGAGAATGCCCCCATGTGCCAACGGGCACACACAGAACTTGTTCTAGTGACTAGGTGATATTATATAAAAAACAATTTACTTTAAGTGCAGAAAATGCATTTTCTATTCTTATCAGCCCTAGATTTATGATTTCAGCTCATTAAGCATTCTTAAAGTTGCTGCATATTAAATTCTAATCAAGCTTTTACATAACACAGAGCTAACTGCAACTCAAATCCTAGCTCTTATTTGGAAGATGAGATCTATAGGGAAAAGGGCTAATTCAAATGTCAAAGACATTATTTGTTATGCTAAACATTTTATACATGAGGTTAAAATAATATCTTTTTAAAAATTATTTTTTAGAACTAAGTTAAGAACAAGCTTAAATTACTCTGCTACTTTTATTGTCATGAAGAATGTATGAGCATTTGTAGAAAGGAGAACAAAGGAGAGAGAGCTTCTGAGACAGGATGTGGGCATCTCTGCAAAACCAGATACTTCACACATAGACATGTCTCATCTTTCATGGTGCCAAAAACCATCATCATCATCATCAATCTATTTGAGAGATTTCCTCTCAACTTTGCAGTACATTATATCAGATGGACACACGACAAGATCAGTACAATTATATATTTTCCATTTAATTTTTCCTTTACAATGGCCCAAGATTCTTAAGTAAGGGAATCTATGGGTGTGAACTTTCAGCTTTTTATTTACAAAATACTCAAATGAACTACTTAATAAATCTATTTGTGTATATTGCAGATGTACTTCCCTCTAATACCAGACAAAAGACACATCATTGTTACTTCCCCTAAGCCTTCTTTATTGGTGTTACCATCAGATTCTCAGATGCACAATAAAAGGGCCCAGGGGGAGCATCACTGCAGGTTTTAATGGAACAAAGCCAAAAGGAAAATTTTATGAATTAAACAGATGTTCTAGTTTTAAGAGCAATTTGAACAAAACTGAGTAAAATCTCCAAATAAATCCCAAACAAATACTATTTCCTTAGAGCCTACATACGACAAATTATAAAGCAAATAGGGTCTGTGCTAAGTAAATAACAGTAACAATAATTATTATTATTGTCATTGTTCTTATTTATTGAAGGCTTACTATGTGACAGAAACTGTGCTAAGTAGTTTTCATTATCGCCTTTAATCCTAACAATGCTATGAGATGGATACTGCTATTATTATCACTTTACACACTGGGATGCGAAAGTTCAGACAAATTAAGTAAATTAGTCCAAAGTTACACAGCTGAAGAGTGGGGAGCTGGAATTCAAATCCAGGCAGAGTGACTCTAGAGCTGGCACTTCTCTGCCGTACTAGAGTGAAGCATGACACAAACCTTTAAGTAAGTCATGAACAAAAACTAATGAAACCCCTTATGAAGTGATCCTTACACTCATTTCTGAGAAGATGATACAGCCCTAGCTTAGGTTTCAAATACCCAGTGTGTGTGTTCCTTACCCTAGACACAAATTATAAAAAATTATTGGGCTACTTCTTCATTTTTGAATCTCATTCACCTAGAACAGTGTGTGACATACGACAGAAGCTCAATAAATGTTTGTTGATTGAATGAGTCAATGAACACAATTTAAGTCATTAGTTTCCTAGAAATGTTCTTCTAGGAAACTGCAAATGTATTAAGTCTGATGGGGCCATTGTAGGAAGCTCTTTTTAGATTCTGAAATATTAATTATTGATTAATTATCGGTCTTTTATAAATAAGAGCTAGCTTTTTTATTTTTTTTCTCTGAAACCAAATATCGGTGAACTCTCCCAAGACCATGACAACACCCACAATCATCTTCTTTGTGCATAGTAGGGACATTATTTAGTTGATTTAAACAGAGATAGCTGAACTATAAAAACATTTAACAGCGTTTTAAATTGTCAAAAAATGGTTATGTTCAACTACAAATTTGAATGAGAATTTAAGAGTCTAGGGATTAGGCGTGGTAGCTTTTAGAAAGTTAAAATTTCCATAAAATCATTAAAAAGCACAGCCTAGTAATAGTACTTGCCAAGATGAAAGGTTCCAGTAGCTCAAATTTTTATATTAGGATCACTTCTGGAACTAGAAACTAGATGTAAAGGTAAATTTTCAGTTTTGGACCTTCAGCTTCTAGGAAGTCAAATGAAAGAAGTTAACTGTTTAGCTCTATTAAGTCACAGACTGGCTTTTGGGTTACTGAAGAATGGCATAGAGTTATACCTTTTTTATCAAAACTGTCATGAATAAAGTACTAGTCCTCTAGTAAATTTCTACACATTCCCAATAACCAGTAAATCTAAACCTGCAGAAACTATGTGAAAATTATCATTTTTATTTGAAGTTATTTATTCTTCTTTTATTAATCCTCTCTAATAGCATTCATTCAAGTTGATATTTATATGCCTGAATGTTTTATATCATAGTAATAAAACTGCACTAGTCTTGTGCTAGTCTTAATGTTATCGTATTTGTGCTATAAAAAAAAAAAAAAACCTCCATTAAAAAAATAGTACTTCACAGTCAGCTACTCTTTTATGAAATCAAATAGATGGCTTTCTACAGTAACTGTCTCTCCCTGGAACATTTTTATCAGTACCTGTCAAATTTCGCTATATATCTTAAAATGAAAAAAAGGACTTTAAAAGAAAAAGTACCTTTAAAAGAAGGTATTTTCTTTCATACATCTTGTATTGTCAAGAATAGAATAAGATCAGTTAATTAGCATCAAAGTCAGAAATTACTGCACATATAATTCAGCTATGAAACAAAATTAAAAGGTTCTTTTCAACCTAAAATATTGCAAGCTTCAAAATGACTTTATATACCTAACTAATCAGCATTAAAAGTCAGCTCTGATATGAATTTAATGCCAACTCTTCCATAATAGTTTTCATTGAGAAATTCTAAAAAATCCTTCACACTCTGTAAGCAAACAACAGCCTTTACCATATTGGTAGAAATTTGGAAAGAATTAAATTTCTTTACCATATTGGCAGAATTCAGGAAACTTAAAACTATCATTCTTCACCCCTATATGTAAAGTGAAATTCACCACAGCATTAAATGAATTCACTGATTTTTCTAAGCATTTAAAAATGAGCTCTCTCCAGTCCTATGGAAAGTAGCAGCTTATATAATTTTAAAAGGGTATTTTATATAGTTTGTAATTTTTTAGTGCAACTGAACCATGAATATGTATTAAAACAAAGTTTAAGTAAGAATACCCACTGAATCTCTAACTTAATCAATTCATCCATATATTTTTGGAAGCACAGGCAGACACATGAATTATAAACAAATAAAATAAAGTTAAACTCTTCAAAAAGAGACAGGAAGTTTGTTCTCTTCTTGAACTCCTGAAAGTAAATTATTATATAACAAGAATTCCTCATACGATTAAACTACAACACTGGTTTTCCTATAGGTTTGGACAATTTGCTGGTCATTGAGTAAGATCTTGTTTATATACTGCAAGTTAATCCCATCACATCTACTTTTAGCTCCTAGACAAAAGGTTTTAACCACATGGGGGCTGACGGGAACCTAAGGCCAGAAGATGGTCATACATGTTTGTTAAACAAGGTGGAAAGAATTCTCAACAACCAAAATGGTACTATTTACTCAATTCACAAATTATTTTTCCTTTGGTTAAGTTACATCTAAATATTTTCTTTCTAACTTTAAACACGGGAGTTACTAGATCTTTTCAAACTGTGAACCATTCATAAGCCACTGGCAACAGAAATAACAAGTAACCCCTCCTTTTCACACCCACACTCTCTCTCTCTCTCTCTCTCTCTCTCTCCCTCTATGCATCTCCCCATCA
>NW_006494612.1:10118916-10121368 GCF_000325575.1 Pteropus alecto | reverse complement strand
ACACACACACACACACACACACACACAAACAAGTATGTGAAAACCAGGCCTCTTAGAGTTCATCTGAATATAAGTATGTTTCTTTAAATTGCAGAGTTAATACAGTAAGAAGAAAAAGACAAAAATCTACCAACTAGGCTGAGCTGCCATCCTCTCCATGTAGTCTTTGGCCATGTCTCGGGCTTCGATGTTCTCAGGATACAGCACACAGAACATTGCCAAGGCACCCAAATTGTTGCCATAAATTTCATTCCAGCGGGCGCTGTAGTCCTTGGGATCCCAAGGAGGGAGGTACTCCAAGGGGCTGGACAGCATGGTGTGCACAGCCTCGGTGAGCCGGGCGGCAATGTGCTCATGCGAGCTGGCGGCCCTGAGCTGGAGTTCTGTCACCTCAGCCCTGGAGAAGTACAGCATTGGGTGGCTGTCATAGTTGGCATTGGTGAAGGGAATCATGACTTCAGGGCTGTTGTCAGTGATGTAGGCTGACACAAAGCAAAATAAACATATGAAAAACACACTGGGAGCCCCCCGTGTGTGAGTCCTCATCGTGACATCAGTTCTCCAAATCTCCAAGGCAGCCAAACCATCTTTGAAAGATCCTACGAGAAGAAAGAAGAGGATATGTCAGCTATGGGAACATGGCAAAGTAGAAACATATGGTAGGGAGTGACCTCACTTACTAGCAAAAGGTCTACTGAAAAATAAAGCATATCAATTTAGATTGTTTTAATACAACACAATTTGAACTAGAAAGAAACTTATGAAACCTGATCATTAGTCATTAATTAGTTAATTAAGCATGATATAAGACATGTATTCATTGTGGAAAAGACATCTTTGGAATTGGGGAAACCATAACATGTATGTAGGTAGGCAAGACAAACACTCCTTGGCATTCTTCTCGCATTTTATCACACAAGGAAGTTTAGGTTTTATGGTATTTTTTAGATATTAATGTGAAAACTACAATAACCAATAGCTAGTGGTGAAATGTCTGGGAATCTGAATGAACATTAGGAGAAAATAAAAAAATCCTGACTTTCTTAAGACAGCCTCCATCACTCTAACTTCTCCCTGCTTCCTAACGTTCTACACTGAGAACCAGGGATTAAGATCAATACATCTATAAGAATGTAAGCAGACAAAATATTATGAGTAAGGCTAAATATCCTCTTTGTGTCAACAGAAGGTAGGGACAGAGAAGACAAAAGGAGGGTAAACATCTGCCAGGCCCATGCATTCCCTGGACTGACATCATCAAGCATGCAGTGAAAGACCAGACACGGGGCTGCTGGAACTAGAAACTGACACGCCTTCATTCAGAAAATAAAATTCCAGAATCAAAAGGCTAAAATAACACGTGTGCATTTTCCCCTTAATATCTGAAATTTCCGTCTACTTCTTCATTTTGCATATGGGATTTTGGTGCCATTCAGTAAATCAGACATTTAAACCTAGCTCACATATTTTCTCAACTTTCTTAAAAGTCCTTTTTTTCAGTGGCAACTTTGCTCACAGGTTAAAAGAACGTCTTTCAAATGTAGGAACATTAAAAAAAAAAAAAAAACCCTCAGCCTAGTCCTAGTCCATGTCTCACATCTGGGATAAAGCAGGCATAAAATCCCCTAGAGGAAAGTCAGGGAATTCTTAAAATTCTTCAGAGGGGAAAGGTTATAGAAAGCAGACCAGAAAAAGACAGTTTTATGTAAATAATGAACAGTAGTTTTCAATTATTAAACGGAGAAACTGATGGAGAAAAATCAACCTCTCCAGCTGAACACAAACTACTTTTCCGAGGAAAAACTGTCTCATCATACTCAGAAAAAAGAAAACTAACGATTTAACACATATTAAAGATCAAACCAGATTCTCAACTTGTCCTATCTCCAAGAGAAAGGCAATATGGCATCATTTGTGGATGCTGTCAAAATTCTACTGTTATTTATATTTCTGAATGTGCACTGGACTATATATATAGTGTATGGAATCAAAGGCAGCGATTTTGCAAAGCATTTTAGGAGTAGAACTTGTGGTGAATGAAAAAATTAGTATAGCCATGCTAAATAAAACATATAAAATACAAATAACTCTTGGACTCTGTCCATATTATGTCTAGCATCCAAAGCTTCAAGGCGGCTGGCAGGATCCTTCAAGGTCAGAGACATGGCCAAAAGAAATATTTTGTGGTTATGTCTGTGGAGGGGTGTGGTCTCTGGCAATACAGAGATGTGGCTGGGTCTGAAGTAATGCTCAGGCCCCACTGCCCCTCCCCCCAGGGGTTTATTTCTTGCTCTTTTCAGAGAACAATTATGCTAACAATTTTTTTTAATCCTGTATATATTAGTCCTCAAAAGTCTAGATTGGATGCATCTATTAATACAATTAACATCATGGAGGTTTTAGGTACCCAGGGTGAGGATGAGTTGGAAGTTTCTCCTTTAACTGATCCCTA
>NW_006494612.1:10114032-10118703 GCF_000325575.1 Pteropus alecto | reverse complement strand
ACACAACTGAAGATTCCTCCACTACTGGTACCTGAATATGTGGCTCAAGTCCAAGGGGTGGGTAGGGGGTGGCTTGAGTTATTGGGGGGTGGGTAAGAAGCTATGTGGAGACTAGAAATTCTTTATTTCAAATTCTGTACAAACAAAGGTGTTTAAAGCTTATGTGTTTATATTCTCTTTCTCCTCTCTTACGCATACCATCCCTCTACCCAGGTCCAGAGTGCCTGAGACAGTTAGGGGTGCTCCAGAGAGTCCTTCACAATTCAAGACTAATACTATGAGCCTCGCCACTTCTGCCACATTGCTTCCCATTATGTAGCACATGCCTGAGCATATTTAAACAAGAAGAGTTGCTCCTGGAGCACAGAACCTCATTAAGACGTTGTTTTGGGAATGATGCCATCTCAATATGCCAGCTGTTATTGAAAGTTCCCTAGTTATTACTTCGAATTCATGAGAGGCTATCAGGGCAGCAAGGCTGTGAGTTACCGCACATGTAAAACATTAATTCTGATAGGAATACCATGTAGGCCAGTGCAGAACCCACAGAAATTCTGCAGAACAATCATCTACGAAGACTGCCTGAGGGGAAAATAACCACAGCATTTATGGTGGCACAAAGTATGAGTTGCCTCCCTTGTATCACACTCACTATGCCCAGTCCCTACTGCTCTCTCAGCTATTAAGGCCTTTGTCGATCTACCCAAAGAGTTCATTTCTCCTGTATCTGGCACATACCTGTATTACGTTGGACTGTTCCGGCTGTTTACATGCCATGCCTCACCGAAGATGGAACTGTAGCTTCCTCTTTGCATCACAGGGCTTAGCACTCTGGCTTACATATAAAGGCAGCTCATGGATGCTGGCTGAACTGAACTAACTCTTGAGCTCAGGAGGTGGTAGCTAAAATGAGCAAAGAGAAACCTTATTCTCCCTTATTTGAAGCCAAAGCAAGTTTAGAATTCTTCAGAAAAAAATTCTGCTAGAAAATGAATGAAGGAAAATGCTCACAAGGCCTAGAAACTCCTGTAGCCTAAAAACTATTCAGTCGTTTTTCCCTAAAGGGAAACCTAATTCCCATCTACCATCTTACATCTATCTAGAAAATTCCACTGAAAAGCCCACATTTCTTTGGGATTCCCCTTTAACATCTATCCTTAGCATTCTGTAGACCCATTCTGTAAAGAGAACAGCTAAAATCAGATGAAAGGAACATTTCTCAAGACAATTTTAGGTGGACCACAGATGCACAGGTGTTATGCTAATTTTACGTACTTATTTCAATGTACATTAGGAAAAACTATAACTAGCACATCAAACCTGAGATTTCAACAGATATATAAAGTACTTATTTAAAATACATTTCAGTTTGAAAGTTTAACAGAAAAAAGTAAATGGGTAAGGCAAAATTTGTTGAAGAAGGTGGCACCTGAATAACTAAACTTTGGGAGATGCCGAAAGACTCCATTAGGCCTCATTTCCCCAAAGTCTTTCCTCTTCTCCACTGTGATACACTAGCTTTCCTAATCCAGTTATCTTCCCATTTTTTTTGCCTTGTTCAACACAGATCAGAGAGCAAAACATTCCCAAATTTTGACCTAATCAATGAATACGGTGCAATCCTTTAAGAATTAATCTGTCACTACAAGATAATTCAGAGAGCAATTTGATCATCTCTCTGCCTGTGTGCCCTAAATATATCTGCAGCGGTCCTAGTTTGATGTTTTGCTTAGGCGAAGCCAAAGGATATAAAAAGTACTTAACAAGATGCCCAAATTCTAATTATCTTAAGTAGGTCCTTACACAGCAAAAATAAGGCTAAAATTATTTTGCTTTAATTCTGATTCCAACAATCCACTGCAGCTATTATGACTGCTGACACATAGAGAAATTTTGTGTGCAATGCTTTTCACATATTTATCTTTTATTTACAATAACTTGGTGTAGCAAAGAAGTACTCAAAGTTACTGTATACTGTTACTCTAACATCTTAACTTCAGAGGCAGAATTAGAACCCAAATCTCCTAAATCCTAAACCAAAGTTCTTCTTTTTAACCAAATTTTTAACAACATTCAACATTAAGGGCTCCGTTTCTGCCATCCTTATACAAAGAAAGCACAAAAAGAATACACTGTAAATGAAAAGAACTGAAAACTAGTACATTGAGTTTCCAAAATGAAGTGGGTTTCCAAATGGTCTGAGACTGTTTATAAATGAAACACATGGTAGTACAAAAGTTATTTCAATTCCTCTGGCTTTAGAAAAATAGAAAGTATTTTAAAAATTAAAAAAAAAAGTTAAATTGAAAAATATAGAAAGTATAAGGATAGAAGAGAGAAAACACCCTGTAGATAGTAAAACATATCCCAAATCAAGATGGACTAAAAATCCTCTTATAATAATGTGTGTGGAGCTGGGCAAAGATGAGTATAATCTCAGCTCTACTGTCTACTAGTTCTGATCAACTGACTTCTGCTCTCAAAACCTCCATTCTCTCATCAATAAAATAGTCTCAACTTCATGGAACAATTAAATATTATGTGATGCATTTAGCATAGAACCTGACATAAAGTAAGAGGTCAATAAGTATTTGTCATTTTTAATAAAATGAATGAAGTTTCAAACATGCAAGATTATATTAACCTACCCCCAAAAATATTTTATTTGAAAGAAACTAAATATTATAAGCAAAAGAATGAGAACCAGAGATGGTAACTGACTAGGGCAAGGTCATGCCACCTACGAGGGACTTCTGAAACTTGATCACATGCTCCTGACTCTTTAACTCATCATTCATAGTGAGCTCAATGCTCACTAGAAAAGAAAGCATATGACCTTTGAAAATATCTGGGTATTTGTTGGGGATTTTGCCCCCAAAGCAAAGAACAGCAACTAAACAAACCATTATTGGAGTTTGATTGTTTCCAGTAACTCTTGGTGTATAAAAAGTGACTGCTTCTTACTATATTCTTTCGAAAGAAAGGCCAAGTGATATAATAGGGGCTGGGAAATACTATAATCTCTGGCTGAAGAAGCTGTTTCCTAGTAACAAATTTATATTACGGAAAGGGTACAAGAGTACTTGGGGGACATCTGCTGCCACTGCCAGAGTTAGTGAGCTAACCTCACTCCAGCATCTGGTCTTGGCTCAGTCAATGTCATCAGTATTTCAGCTGATCACCCCAGGAGATGCTCTCTGATGTTAATAAAACTAAAACTCTCCTCCTCCAACATATACAAAACCAGAATGTCTGCGTTCCCTTATAAGAAATACAATGATAAAAAAGAATGGGAACTATTTCTGGCTTCATCAGAAAACTACACAGGAATAAAATTATTAGATAATTGCCTGTTGAACAAGGAATCAGAACCAAGGCAGTGGGAAGGGCCTTTGGCTTGGGGCAACTCGACCAGTCAAGATCACTGCCATAACTGCACTTGAAAGGAGGCTATATTGTCAGCATCTGGGATATCATTAAAAACAAATTTTTAAAAACTGAACTGTAATGAAATTTAGGAAAGAAGAGCGAATTGTATATCTCTCACAGCTCCAGCCACCACCCCCACCAAGCTCAGCCCAAGAACAGTTGTTCCAGTTTGCCCAACCCAATGCAGTTAGTTGCAGGATTAGGACAGTCAAATACCTCCCACACTAGGACTGGATGTACCCATATCTACAAAGGGCTAAAACAATCTATCAGAATAGACAACTGAATGCCCCTGACATCAATCATCTCCCTTGGAAAATGTGTAGACTCACAGAATTTAGCATCTATGACTCTTCCTTATTCATGCAACCATTTAAATCCAAGTTCCCTCCCTCTTTAGGACTCTAATCTGGTTTTAGGCAGATTCTGGTGGCCTGAGAGCACTAACATATCCTAAAAGAGGGGCACGTTTCCTTCTCTGATCTATTTTAGGATTTAACTCTCAGAGAAATCTATTTCCAAGTATTTAAGAAACATCTCACCGTGGTCTCATACATATTATCCTCACTGTTTCCACACATTTTAACTAATGGAATGAACACGTTTTTAAAGTTCTTCACCTGGTGCAAAGTTCTTACTTTTCTATTTCAATTTTATTAAATGTATAGTTAGGATAATTTTTTAAAAATAATTTTTCTTGAATAGAAAAATGTTCTTGGTAAATTTTTGTAGTGAAATAAATCTAACATTATTCTTAAATATGTAGAATCCTAAGAAAACATATGGTTTGGGTACTATACAATCTTTCTCTAAAATTATATTCCCTGATGTGTAAAATCTGCGGACTCAGCCAAAAAAGAAAATTTTAAAAACCAAGGGCTCTTAATCAAAATGAAAGTTCCTTTTACTGAGGCCTTATTGTTTCTTTATTTAAGGGTGAAATAAAATATATCTCCCTAAGAAGTCATTTCCAAACAAAAATCCACAATATGAAATTATACCATATGGAACCCTCAAGAATTTACACACACTACTGAAGGAGTAATTATAACCCTGAACCCACACAGCAAAACCACACTGTGTATAATAATGGTGTCTACCACCTCCACACTCAACACTGGAGAAACTTTAGGTTAGGTTTGTAAGTTAAGTACAGCTCTGTGCAGTCAAAGATGATTTCTACATTGTCCCCAGGAAAAGTATTTGTGAAGATACCACATTTTCTCATAATAAATCTGAAGC
>NW_006494612.1:10097096-10114020 GCF_000325575.1 Pteropus alecto | reverse complement strand
CACCAACAATGTTAATTCTTATAACTTCCTTAAGTGAGAAGAATAATTAATCTAAATTATGTTCAAAATGGGTATACATATTTTCTGGTGTCAAGTCTGAAGGCTCCATCTCCATTCACTAGAGACTACTTGTATGAGTAATTTAGTGGCTATCAAACTGAAAATATAAATTAGCAGTAGAGTTTTGCCTGGTGCACATTACTATATAACTAAGAACCATTATAATCCTGGTGCACATTACTACAGAACTAAGAACCATTATAATCCTGTTTTTTGAGAAACAGATTGTCTTATAGAATATACAAAGGAAGAAAAATCTGTATAATTTTCATGGAGGCAAAGAGAAAGCAGGCTGGAAGTGGGCATCTACAATGTCATTGATGCAACTACTGGAGTTTCGCTTTACCAAAAGGCTAAAAGAGAAAGTGAAATGGTTAGACTTTCTAAGATAAGTAAGTTCTAGTTTACCTAGCAGTCTAATGATTGGACATCTTCTGATTAGTATTTCTTTATTTTAAATTTAATCGGTTTTCTTTTTATTTTCATGTTCTTTATATTTATTTTTACAAATAGTTTTACTATTTTTAATTGATTTCCTTAAGGATGGTGTTGGAACACAAAATCCTAAAATATTTTCAGGATTTTTTATTCTGATATTATTTTCACAATAATTTAATGCTGAGTATAATCAAGTGTATTTCTTTTTGGTATTCTGAATCTTTTAAATAGTAATTTATGCATATGTATTAAGCTTTCCAATGCACTGTTTTCCAGAATTGGAATATCAATACCCTATCCCTGTTGGGTGCAAGAATTTCTTGTAAACATTAATTAATTAATTAATTAATTAATCTGTGTATTGAGCAGCTATTAAATTCAGAAACTATGCTAGACATGAGGATATAAAGTAAACAAGAAAAATATGCTCTGCCCTAAATAAATATAGGTTAAAAAAAAAATCTAAGAAACTGGTGTTTCCAAGGATTTTTTTTTTTTAATGCAGTGCTTGTATTACTGTCTGACATTAAAGTTAAATAGGAATTTCTCCCTTAGTCCAAAGCAATTTATTTACCTTACTGTACCTGGCCCCAAATGAAAATTAACAATCTTTATTTTCAAAATTTTTCTAAATAGTAAATAACCAAAGATTTTCTGGAAGGGTCTGAAAAACCACCTATAGCTTTCTCAGAAATAGCATTAAGCATGAAAATACTCTTTTCTGGCCTAATGGCTAAACAAAATAATAAAGCATAGAAAAGAAGATGAATAGAGATAAGGAAACCAATAGCTAAATATAACATCATACAGTTTCAAATAACAGTTAAACTAAACCATGAAATGCTCATGAAAACTAAGGTAAAATTTTTCTTCCTGCCATTAATTCACAAGGGTAGATGGGTGAGGTGGTTAAAAGGGCCGGCACAAGGGGCAGAGTGGCTTTTTTCACTACTGTATGACTTTGGACAAGCTAACTATTGAAACCAAGTCCTTCATTTAAAATGAAGATGGAAGTGATATTTTTCTGAAAGACTGGTTGAGAGATTAGATAACACCTATAAAGCACCTACCACTTTCTGTTAAATTTCTGTTCCCCCCCAAAAACTAATTATCATCATTTACCTCAGAACATGATTAGTGGTCGAAGGCACAAGCGGAAGACAGACTTCTAGGGTTTGAATCCCCAGAGCCACCATGTCATTAGCTATGTCTCTGTTTTGGATAAAATAATAATACCTTCCTCACAAGGTTTCTGTGATCTTAAATGAGCTGATACGCTTGAAGCAATAAAAGGGTGCCTAGGATTTACAAAGTGTCCAATAAATGCTAGCAGTCATCATCATCTTTTCAATGAGAACACTGAGGTCGTACGAACTGAAAGGAACTCTGCCATGACACCAGGAGAAAGCGTTCATAAAAAACAATGTATTGTGGATTCATGACTTTGCAGACTCTTCAAGAGCCTACAAATAGCAAATATTTTGATAAATATAAAGTATTTGATGCCAAGAGTTTTCTCCTTCCTGCTCAACTGCACAATTTTAACTTTCAGGGCATACAGTCCAAGTGACTGAACACATCTAAGGAGAAAAGAAGTGTTCACATCTAATACTATTTCTTTATCAACCAAATTTATATGAAGAGATAAAGCTTACTGATATACCACACGTGTGTGTGTGTTTACACAGTAAAACATTCCTCCCTCTCTCCCCCTGCCCCCAACCTGTCCCCTACCTCCCTCTCTGCACTATCAGTCTTCTGCCTTTGGATTGGAACTTACACCACCAGCTTTCCTGGACTCCAGCTTGCAGATAGCAGATCATCGGACTTCTCAGCCTTCACAGTCACATGAGCCAATTCCTCTGCCTTAGCATCATCTTCCAGGCTACCTTTCCTCTTTTTCACTTCCTTCTCCAATCACTACCACATATTCCTCCGTTAGCCCAGTATCTGCAAACTTTGGTGGGATGCGTCATAACATCAACTTATAGATTTTCAGGCGAAATACCACAAAACAGATAACCTCTTCTATGTAATCGACTCTGGTTCACTAATTTATGAATTTAGCCAAAACTATGTATATTTTGGGTATATTCTTATATCATCTCCTCCAGGATCAGGTCCTGTAAGTTTACCTTAATGATAATGCCTCTAAGAAGCACTAATACCATGTTCCAGGCCTTACCATGCTCTGCAAGAAAAAAATTGACTCAGCAGGCCTATTGCTCAAACACTACACATTTCCGAGAAAGGCCTGTCTATAGGACTAGCCCTTGTGTAGCTCAGGGGAGATGAGCTGGGAGCTCTTGTAATATTCTACCTGATTAGAGATTTTGCAAGCCTGAGGCCTTGGGCCATGTGGTACCAGTTTGATGAGGCAGTTTATACTAACATTGTGATTTATGATAAACTCTTGTCTTTGCTCTGGGGGCCTAGAGTCTGAATAGCTGAGAGTCGGTCATGACGATGTTGCGTGTCTACATGACTGAAGCCAGTAAAAGCCCTGGACACCAAGCTGGGGTGAGCTTCCCTGGCTGGCAACACTTTGCATGTGTTGTGGCATATTGTTGCTGGGAGTGCGAATCCACTAGGAAAAAGACACCTGGCAGCTTGCGCTTGGTTTCTTCTGAACTTTGCTACATGCACCTTTTCCCCTCACTGATTTTAATCTGTATTCTTTGGCTATATTAAACCATAACCCTGATTATACCAGCTTTTTGTGAGTCCTTCTAGTGACTTATTGAACCCAACGGGGGTCTTGGGGACCCCAACATTCATTTTCAGACTATTTAAATTCCTGTTAGAATTATGAGTCTTGCCATAATACTTTGTCCCATTAGAATAGAAAATGTTATGATACTTTCACCAAATCTTTCTCTTTACTCAACTGTTGTTATTGTTCTCTGACTCATACCCAGAAAAAGGATTCAGTCTGAGGATGCTACTATGGAAGCAAAGGACACAGCAGAATATACTGGACTTATACATTGTTTAACAGCTTTGGATACTGTCTAAAAATGAAGTACATTGATGTTAGGCAAAAGGTTTAAAAGAATTTCATGGGAAAGTAATTTGCTGGCATTAAACCTACATTTCCAGTTTGTTTGATTTAAAATAAAAATTTCATTTATTGGATGAATCTTTATATGGATTGATGCTTTTAGCACTATACAGGAAGCTCTTTTTTATTTTTTCCTTATAGTCAAGTATTTTTCCATTTTTCAATCTTCAAATATTCACCAATGATAAATTTACTTTTTTGCTGTTTTACATTCTCAAACATTTAGTATGTACTTTTTTGGGTCATTTTTGTCTCACAGATCATAGTTCTTTGGCATTAAAATTTCTGAGTAATTTCCAAATGTCCCATTATGAATCATAATCAAAATTCAGAATACCACAGATTTGGTTTGTAAAACAATGATACACAGATGAATTAACCCAAGGATGCAGGCATCGCCTTTCCATACTTCCCCATTTCGGTTACTGGCAATCAATCCTGCCAGCAATTCAGACCCAAACTCCCAACCCCACCCCCCGCCCACCTTCCCTTCCCATCTCTGTTTCCATATGGAAACTATCAGCAATTTCTGTTGACCCCATCCTCAAAATAGGTCCAGAATCCAAACCCTTTTGCCACCCCATAACTGCCTAAGCCACACCACATCTTACCACAAGGGCCTCCAAACTAGCTCCCACTGCTTTTCACCCTTACCCTCCCCCCACCCCCACAGTCACTCTCAACATTGGAACCAGAGCCATCCTTGTTCAACTGTAATCCAGAATATGTCACCGCTGTGTTGAAAATCCTCCGATGGCTTCCCATTTCATTCAAAGTTAAGAATCAAAGCGCTGACAACAGCTCTCAAGGCACTAACTATATAGTCTGAGCCTGTTATCTCTCTGCCTTTGCATCCTACAGCTCTCCTACCACTTTACCCCTTCTCGTCTTGTACAGACGGGAAGTCCTCTCCCCTCAGAGCCTGCGTGCTTGTTCTGCCTAGAATGCTTCCCCCAGGCATCCACGTGGCTGGCTCCCCGCCCCCTTTAAATATTTGCTCAGATGTCATTTTCTCAGTGAGGCTACCCCTGACCATCACCATCTTATTTAAATTACAACCGCCACCATTCCCTAACTCCCTTCAAGGTTTTATTTTTCATCATGGTACTTACAACCTTCTAATCTACTCAATAATTTACTTATTTCTTTTGTGTGCCTGGCTCCTGTTCAGAATGTAAGCTCCATGAGGGCACTTAGCTTTCTGCTATGTCTCTAACACCTAAAAGAGTGCCTATCACTTAAACACCCAGAGATCGTTTATTGAATGAATTAACTAATTTGTCAAGATATAAACCTTTAAAAACTCAGAAATAACTATACATATATTATATAGCTATATATACAACTACATAAAAAGAAGCCATAAAAATCTCTGTGTACCAAGACAAACCATTTGGAGGTAAAATGTACTACAATGCTTGAACCTTTCAAGGTTATTCAGGGCGATGATTACAGGGTTTACTGAGAGCTGCCACCATACCCAGTGCCGTCTCTACTACTCTCTCTTAGGCACAAAGCTTTCACTATGTCCACCCCAGGTTGCAGCTGGCTTGCTGTACCCCCAAGTCTTGCCACACTCTTGTTAATGTGTATGGCCCACCTCAGATCGCAGTCCTTTCTTGTTTTCCAACATTCCATGGATGGTTTTCATGGGTTTCTTGGGGTCTTTTTCTAAATGCCATCCCCAAACTTTCAGCTCATTTTGCATGAGATTAGACATCCCATTATTCTCCCATCTATGCAGCCCAGACTAGCCATGCCTCTCTCTCCCCTGGATGATTGTTTGGGTGCTTTTATTGAGGTTGTTCTGTTTTGAAATTTAAAGTAATTCCCTTCATGTCCCCCATTTAACCATATTTCTAAGGATTATTTTTATTATTTAATGGTTTGGTATAAGGGCTTTAGTAGTGCTATTATGTGCAAATTTCAGAAAAAAACTTTCTGTATTGCTAACATTTCTTTTATCTAGAATAAGAGTGGTTTCTAATGAATTATTACTTTTATACCAATATCATTCCTATTATTTGTGCTTAAAAAAAAACTTATCATGCTGAGTTTTTATATCTATATAGTGTTACCACTAGTTAGGAAACAACTTCTGAGAAAAAGAAAAGTTTTACTGTACTGATGGAGACTACATACACTGCAGAACAAAAGAATAATCTCTGAGTTGCTGACCACAGATCCACAGGCCAAAAAAGTATGTTCCTGCCAGAAATATCCCAACTCAGAGCCTGAAATAGGACTGGATATTTAATGTTTGTGTCTGTGTGTATGTTCAAAATCATGTTAATTCAGTGTCTATATCGTTGTCTTGATGAATCAACTGTCTATATTTTGCTCTGTCTTTAACATTCTACTCTGGGAGTATTAGCCCCATGCTTTGCATCTCCTTATCTAGGCATCTTCCTTTCATATCCATCCACCCTGCCCTTTTCATCCCATGTCTGCTGACAGCCAGATTCCACTTAGCTACTTCTTTAAGCAAACCTGATGAAATTCTCTTAATCTGTGGTGGACAAAATGCCTTCTGTACTAATTTTAAATTTTTAAAACTTTTTTAATGTCTTGTTCTAAATGGATGTAGAGATTATATGGCCATCTGTTAGGTAATTCCTGAGTTAAATGGGGTAGGGGAGGGGACAAGATGCCATTTAAGATCTTCCAAATTAAAGATTTCATGAAGTAACTTTGACTCTTTCAGTGACACCTTATCCTCTGTTGTGCTTTCCCATAGAGGCTGAATCTCATTGTCCCCAATCTATAAGAAAGATGAAGCCAGCCTCTTCATTCCTGAGGCCACCTTAGTTCTCTTAGTGACTCTCTGGTAGTGATTCTCCTGGCACTTTCATCACTTAAAATCATCATTTGTCTATGTACTCTTTTTAATCTTCTATTGTTTGGGGGATACTTCTAACTTCCTCTGTGATTTAGGAACCTCGATCATATTTGCTCATTCTACCTTAATCCCTACTATGTACTTGAGAAGCATTAACTTTGATCTTATCTCATAGCTACAGATCCACTCATTTATTCATCTCCAATTGATTCCTCAATAAAATCTTTACCATTGATACTTTAGATTTGTGCCTCTTTCCAAAAGTATTCAATTCTTCCTTTATCACCTATACTCTGAGACAGTGATATATCCTCAAAATTTACAGAAAAGACTGAAATTATCCAAGGCAAATATAATGTCCTTAAACTTATCTTACTATCTTTACAACTCCAATCCCAAAAGGAAAGAAGTTACCTAGAGTGCCATGCTGGAAAGAAGAAGAAAGGCAAAAGATCCTTTTAGGAGACAGGCAGCAAATCGCTATCCCAAAGCCCTCAGTCACATGTTGCTGAGGCTGTTCAGCAAATGGTTCAGGTCTAGGCAAATAAAATATGGAAGAGCCAAGGAGAGCTCATTAACTGTCTCTCATATAAACCTACACATCCCTCCTCTTTTCTACAATCCTTTCGTCACACCATGGTCATAGTGTGATAGGTTCCAAAGATCTGACCTGGAGTCTCTTTGGGTTGAACTGAGTCCTGCAAAAATGCAAATGCTGGAGTCCTAATCTGTGATACCTCATCATGTGACCTTATTTGGAAACAGCGTCATTGAAAATATAGTGAAGATGAGGTCATATTGGAGTAGAAAGGGCCTCTGATCCAATATGACTGGTATCTTTATTGGGGAAATTTAGACACACACACACACACACACAGAAAAAGAATGCCATGTGAAGATAAAGGTAGAGATCAGAGTATAGGATCTACAAGCCCAAGAACTTCAGGAAAAATTAACAGAAAAAAAGGGAGAAGAACTGAAAGGATTCTCTTTCATGGCATCAGAAGGAACCAACTCTGCTGACACCTTGATTTTGGATTCCTACCCTCCAGAACTGTGTGGCAATAAATTTGTGGTGTTTAAACCACACAGTTGGAGGTACTTTGTTACAAAAGCCTTAGCAAATTATAGAATCCTAGCTCTACAATTTTCTCATTTCCAAAGTAAGGACTATAATTCTTATTATATCTACACCAAAAGTTGCTATAAAAAAAACTGGTCTAAGTACCTCACATGGATTAACTCATCTAATCTTCACCACAGCCCCACAGCTGAGGAAACTGAGGAACAGACAGATTAAGGGAGTTACCTAAGACCACACAGAAAGTGAAGGAGCCAAGATATAAACCCAGGCAGTGTGCCAATTCTACTCACGAAATACTAACTTTGTAAACCATAAAGTTTCTCAAAAATTAAATAAATCATCATCATATCACTTTCCTATGCAAAAGCCTTTATTTCCCACAGCAAAATGAACAACTTTCTCCACCAAGACTTCCACAATCTAGCTCTGGCCTACCGTTTCAATATTTATCACTCATTCCTTCTCTACACAGACTCTCCCTTCACACTTCCCTGCTCATCCTTGCTTGAGCACCACTCGCATTTTTGTCCTATAATCCCATTGTTACTGTCTTTCATGGGGTTCCCTCTACTGCTCCACACCCAACCTCCAACCTTTCTCAGAGAACACAATGTTCTTTATGAAGGCTTCCCTAGCAATTCCATCCATAAGTGGTCCCCACTGTGGCCCCATATACGCATTGTCCAATATTCTTTGGGAATTCAGGGATGAGGCCAGCGAAGAAGGTGCTTATATCATCTTACAAGATGGCAGAAAAAATAATGTTTATACAAACCACTAAAATAAAAGGAGGTATATGCATGAGAGTGACAAAGTACTATTGAAATTTAAAGGTGTTAAATTAACACTTCTGGCTGGGAGAAAGGATGGATGCACTGAGAATGTGCTTTCTGAACTGGGCTTTAAAAGGAGGTCAATAAGAATATTTATAGCTTTAACCGTCTCTACTAATGTATGCATTTAGTACTAGTTACAGGCATAACAAGTTATTTGAAGGTACATATTATCTTTCTTTCTCACACTTATTGTTTCAGTCCTCTCTGAACTCAAAAGGAATTTGAAGGTAGATATCACCTACTCAGGTATAAGCTGCTAGGAGGCAGGGATCTTAGTCTTGTCTTTCCTATATTATCAAGCACCACTGATTACACGCAATACAGGCCTTCAAAAAATGTTTGTGGAAAACAATGAAAGAATATATGAGGAAGGGAAGGAAGAAAAGAAAGAGAATGTCATAAAAGGTGATAAGTGAATTGTCATGATTTTTCCAAGAAGTTCTCCTCTACCTGGCGCCACTCCATTTTGTTGCTCACTCGTCTTCCTGTTCTTTCACCTTCCTTGCAATGCTTCTTCCCTTCCCCTTTTTGGCATAAAATCCTGAGACCCAGTTCATTCTCCCTTCCTGGGTGAGTATTCTCTGCCCATGTAACCCTTACAGATTTCTTCCTTCGTGCAATCCTACTGCATGCTTGTCTCTGTTCAGCATTTAATTGTTCTCACAGTTTCATACTCGGTTATCCTTCTCCATCCAGATTTTATAGCACCCCAAGGCTGGAAACTATGTCATATTTATTTTGCATGCCTCCTCTCTTCGCCTCTACCCAGATGTCCCCTCAAACACAGAAGTATCTGGTAAATACTTGCTGAATGACTAAATCCTTTCAGTATGTCTAGTGCTAAAGCATAGCATTCTTTCATCTGACTCTCCAGGTTCAAAAGTACATTGGAAAAAGTTATATATCAAAGCATTCATTCCCAAGTAACACAGACTTATCTTTTCTAAAATTTACAATCACTCAGCCAAACTTCACTGGCTTCATCAAGAAAAAAAGGTATAAGCACACAAAGAAGGATCTGTTATATAACCACCCTAACATAGCTTGCTCAATTCAACTTGTTTAGGCACGGGGCTTATCATTTTATGGCAATTTAGTAGTATAAATACTGCAATACATTTCTTCCCCAAGAAAGAGATATTGGAAGTGTTCCAACTTAACCTAAAACTTGCAAGATGAAATTTAACAAGTAGAGGTAAAATTGAATTTTTAAAGTTCCCACAGTGGATATTCAAATACCATTTGTAAATTTGAATTTTATATAGAATTCTATGCAAGTCACATAAAGGGGAAAATCTCATGAACCTTATCACAGCACATGGTTAACAAGATATTGGTTTCTTTTAAAAAAAAATGTGGATCTTAAAATTCCACACCAGTGTTTAGGAAAGAATAAATTGAACTACTGAATAAAAGCAACAGATTCTTAGTTCGCTCTCTACTTCCCCTGGGTTCTCATTAGAACCAACAGGGTCCAATTTATAGAAGATTTATAGAAAAGACAGAGAAAGAAAAGAAGAAATTAACCTCACAACTCAAGGGGCCAGCAAAAGACACTCTTTTTTTTTTTTCCAATTATACTTGACATTTAATATTATTTTACAACAAAAGATACTCTTACCTAAGATAATTGCATGTTTTTCAGTGCTTTGAATCAGTTGCCTTTGAAAAACGCATTTCAAAATTGCTTTAAAACTACGGGCTATAAAACTAAATTAAACACTTAATTCCAACTGCCTAAGACATTGATTTTGCTGGGCTCAACTTTTTGGCTTCTCCCAAGCCCACTGACTCAATATTGGCTGAGAGCGCATTTGCCAACACCTTTTGCTGCATCAAAATGAACCTGCTTTTACGATAATTACATCCTAAGTACTGTCTAATTTTAATATTAAGAAAAAAAGCAGAACCACTGGCCTGAAACCAGAGAATTAATTCTATTAGAGTCATCTTCTTAAACAAAAATGAAACAAAGCTCATATTGTTTCTATAAATACCATTATTATTTTTAACCATAATTACTGCTACAAAAAGTCTAGTATATGTGAGAAGTTTCCAGACTCTTTCTGACATGGGCAACCTCCATATTTTGTGGCCACTGTTGCCAGTATAGTTCTATTATGAAAAATGGAGCAGAGAAACATAAAAGATATTACTGAAAGTCCAAATGGAACACAATAGTCTGGTGCCAACATCTTTTTTTTTTTTTAAGATTTTTTCTAGAATAAAAAAGGAACGTGGAGGAAAGTGACCTGTTTGAGGTGAAAACAGATTAAGCATAGAGAAATTTTCAGATATGGCAACGTGTACCTGAATGAAAAGTTAAAGGACTCTTATGTACGATCAATATTTAACCAGTTAGCAAACAGTTTGTACTAACAAATAAAAATACTAAGTAGAATCTATAAAGGCAACTTATATTTCAGACACTAAAACTGACCATTTCTTCTACATTCACTTACAGTTGACCTTGAACAACATGGCAGTAGGGGTGCCGACCCCCCACGCAGGAGAAAACATGAGTTTAAGTTTGGACACTCCAAAAACCTAACAACTAACACAGTCAATTAACACATATGCTGTATATCAGATGTATTATATACTGTATTCCTATAATAAAGTAAGCTAGAGAAAAGAAAATGTTATTAAGAAAATCATGAGAAAATACATTTACAGTGCTATACATATTTATTGAAAAAAATCCACATATAAGTGGACACATGCAATTCAAATTCATGTTGTTCAAGGGTCAACTGCAATTAAATCATTTTTAATTTTTCAGATTTTCAAATCCCAATGAGCAGAAATCATAAAATTAGAACCCCAGAAGACAAATGCAAACATTCCCTCAGGACAACCTCACTTAAACCTTTCTAAACAGAGAATAACTCAAAGGCTTCCTTTAGAAATCTATTCTGAAGGTTAAAACTTTCAGAAAAACTTCCCTGTATTTAGCATAAATCCCTCTTGATGCTTGCTGTAAGTCGATTTCCTCTTCTTTTTCTTCAGGGAATATGGAAAACAGCTGTTCAACATGCCCTTTCAGGTTACTCTTTTTTTCTTGCCAGGCTCATTCTCCCCATGGGAGAAGTATAAACACTACAGGTGATTCCAAAATCCGGCTGGCCCAAGCCAGATTATCCAGGGTTGGTGAGCCTGGCCCCACTCATGCCTCTTGGAATGACATCATTAAACTGCCAAGGCCCCAAGGTAAGTTCTTTACCAGAATTTGTGGAATTCTGGAAATCCATGGCTTATAGTCTGTCCTCAGATATATTCAAACAACAAAAATAGCACAGTTTCAGGAAGAAAAGTTTACAGTCAGAACTGTAGAGACGGTAAGAAGTGTTGTCCTACAGCCAGGTCGTGTTGGTCTTTGCTACTACTCTATTTCATATGTTAGGGTGTTCAGTGCATCTTGGCATGAAACATGTTTAAACTACTTAGAGCTTCTTATCATGCAATTCTTGAGTTTCTTGTCCTGACGCAACTTTCTGGATATAAGCTAACTTTAGAAATGCAGTAACTCTTTCAATACTTGCATCAATCTAAAGTACTACTCTAAATGACAGTGTCAATTTGTAGTCTCTTATTCCTTCATATAAGTAATCTCTACTACTACAATGGTAATATAACCTTCAGATTACTACACTTTACACCTAAATTTATATAACCAATCTAATGTTGTTATCTCCCACTGTAGGAATTGCTAACAAATATCCTCATTCTTCTTGCAATAGCTATTAGACTCCAACAGTAAAGTCAGTATATTGCCTGACTACTTCATCAATAAAAATATTATAGACCCACAAGTTTGTTGAGCCCATTTCCTATACAAATCCCTTTTAAGAGTTATGAAATGCTGATTCAACTTTGTTGTGGTACATCCGCATGCACTAAATACCTATTGCTTAGTAGCTAAGTTTGTTACTCATGAGAAAAATACAAAAGCCTAGATTTAATCAACAAAAAACGCATTCACAATGCTATAGTATCTGTGTGTGCAATGAATATTTCAAATGGAAAGATTTAGATGGCAGCTTTTTAACTGACTGTGAACCTATTTAAATTCTGTTAAAAGAGCGTGTAAACTAAACATACACAGGGAATTTTACTATGATTGTCCTGCTATTTTTCACATTAATTGGGGAGAAGAGAGCTGCTATAAATTCTATAAATAATACCAAAAACATTTTTTTGGCATGCAGACACATGCACTCACTTGCAAACTCACTCCGACCCTGTCTAGGAAAAGCACACGGACACAAATAACCTACAATGGACATGTCACATATGCATAATTGGGAGTTAACTGCATCTTTGTCTTTTGTTATATTTTTAAAAACAAGACCACACTTCCCTAATAGTTATAATAACTATTCCCAAATATACAATGCCAAAATAAGTCATGCTTGTTATCAGTATGCTTATAGCTTCTACATATTACTGAAGAGGCAAATTCTGTTCTTTCAGTAACTGTTTACTAAAATTTGATGACAATGCTCACCAAGATCACGATTATGGAATATCCCAAGAGAGTTAAAGCAAATACAAAAACTCCAGCAGTAATTTTTATGCACATTAAAATTCGTACTGTTATTTTGAATTAAAGATTGAACAAACTATTGCATTAAAAAAATAAACATGTGGCCTCAACAACCCTTTCTTCTCTTTCCAAATTAAAACATTCCCTTTTCTTCTTTGTGGTCTCCAACCATCTCTCTGAAGACTCTGCCTCCTGTAGGTTTATATTCTTCTGGGCATTTGAAAGAGGATCTAGAATCCACACCCTCAACAGGCTGGAGCTTGCCTACATAGGCAGAAATAAGCAACACAACTGGTAAAGCACCCAAAGACCTGAGGCCAGCTAACAAAAACTGATCCAAGGGCCTGGGCTCTGCAGAATCTAGACGTGGCCCC
The DNA here is from genome assembly GCF_000325575.1 of Pteropus alecto. Classification (NCBI taxonomy): domain Eukaryota; kingdom Metazoa; phylum Chordata; class Mammalia; order Chiroptera; family Pteropodidae; genus Pteropus; species Pteropus alecto. The sequence goes on along the minus strand of NW_006494612.1, from coordinate 10,100,782 downwards.
ACAATAGAATCCTTATATTATAAGGCATGAGAAGAGATATAGAGGAGTGAAAGAGGAGGGAGCTGTGGGAAGGAAGTCTGTAAGTAGCCAGTTTACAGAAGCCTGTCAATTCTAGGAAGTTGACAGTTCATAGACAATATAGTAAGTAGTAAAAGAGAGTAATAACTGGATCTGTAAGAAAATGAAACTTTAATAACATGAATTTGGAGTCATAAAGGAGAAAAGTATAATTAAACGTGCAATTTAGGTTAATCTCATGTTTGAGAGAGGCCACTGATTACTTGTATGATAAAACAAACTGTTTACCTTCACAGTATTTCCACTTCCCCGCCCCTAAAAAGAAGAGTAGACACCTGCTCTACATCACTCTCCATTTCCACTAGACTAAAACATGAAAATATTAGAATTATTTGAAAAAAATTAGAAAGTACTAGGCAATTTTAAAATGCAAGTATATGTGCAGCTGTATGTTTTATTAGGGACTTTACCTTTCCTTCAATTGTCTAAACGCATATGAACTTGTGTGGAGGAGTTTATTAATCCTAATGACCCCTCTTTAATAAACCCATCTACAATACTTTGCATTTCTCTCTCTAGTTTGATTCTTTTCTGCAAAACCTCCACCATCAACTAACCAAACCACTCTTGAATACATAACTAGTAATTGTGAAACACTAAATTTAGATAGGTCAGAACTTGGGTCTACATTTATTAACTAACATATAGAGAAAGATTTTCTTTAAAAAAAATTATTTCAATTAAAATAGTATCCACTTAGTGCAAAATTTAATTTTTAAAAGGGTATTCCCTACTAGAATTGAGCATTAGAGTTGGCAAGACTTTTTGAAACTCATCCATTTCTAATTATTGCTATCACCAAATGGGAGCATGGATCAGTGCCTCAGGAATCTGCAATGTTAATCTCTATTTCTCGTTCTGCCACTAATTTACTATATGAATTTCATGGTAAAATAATTTCTCTTTTCAGTACTCTGGGTTTATATACTTGCCTAATTTCCTTGTTGGGCACTGACTCTAGGTTTAGAGAATTTTATTGTATCATTCGCTGGTAATTTGGTGACCCCTCCCCCAAAAGATTTTTATTCTAGAGATCACTACAGGGGAAGATAATGTAATTCCAAGATGAGAAAAACCTAAGGCATGAGTAATAAAAACTGTCATGTCCTCTGCTTGGACACATTCTTTCAGAAGGTTGCTGGTCATCAAATCTCATCACGTCCCTTACTCCCTTTTTCAGAAAAGTAAAGATCCAGCCCTTCTCAGTAAATGGAATGACAATATCCACTATGATGTTGGTGTTCCCTCTGCCACAGGTTCTAGATCTCCTCAAAGACCTGCCACATACACATTATGGGATAATAACAGTATTTCTCTTTTTTTATTGGAGTGGTGAAAGATGATAAGAATATTTACTATATTTAGGACTCAAACATGCTAATGGTTAAGTAATATTCAATATATGCTGCAACTACAAAATGCTAGTCTTTTTATTATTAGTTTCTTTATTCCTTTTAAAAACAAAGATCACTGTTTTATTAAAACCCAAATTTAAATATTTTATCTTCCTTCATGCCTCTCCAATTATTCGTTGAAATCATAATTCTGAATGAGAATCATGTAATTTCTTTCATGCAACACAGTGTGATCCAAGGCAAAAGAAACAGACACCGAAAAATCTATCACAAAGAACATTAAGAAATGTATAATTAAATATTTTGTTTAATTGCAGAATGCACTTTAACCTATGATTTTAAAACACTTTTTTGGAGATGAAAAAAATCTTTATAATAAGGAATCAGGAAAGGCAGGACAGCATCTGTAAAGTTAAGAATTTCACCTAATGGAAACCACCAGGTCCTCTCCATGCAGCAATGTTGGATACTGAACTGGAGACCACAAATTTCATTGAAAACCCATATTAACTAATATGCTGACTAATTTTATGAGTATTAAAGTAGATGCACATACAAATGTTAGTCATTATGATCGTCCTGACCTCAAGTGGCCAATCTAGCCGACTTCTTATTGGGTGTTTTCCCAAAACCAGGCCCCAGCCTCAGAGAGAAGAATTTTAAACAGCCTCTACCCAGCAGGACTGGGAAGGTCCTAATAATCCCCTCAGTGACAAAGGTCTACAGTGTTCTGTTGCAAATTTCTCTTTGTCCAAGTTCTCTTTTTTGTTGCGAATCCCCTTCTACTTGGTGACTGTTACTATCAATATTTTTTAACCTGAATGTAAAAATGTATTTAACCAAAACTTAATGAAACTGATTCTGACATATACCCATCAATGAAAAAGGGATGCTTCCCAAGCTCAAATTTTCAGATGTTTATTTAGTTTAGTTCCCCCCGCCCCGCCGCCCCGCCCATTTCTACGTTAGCAGCCCCAGGAGAGCTAGGGTAGTTTCTCATATACTTCTATGTGGCTTCTAAGTGACCAGCACTGTCTTGTACTTTTTTGCCGAAGCCACACAGATGGTGACTAGATGATGGAGGTATCAAATTCAAACCTTTCTTTATTTTAACTAGAACACATCTTACCTACACGCTTCATAAAAGGACATATCTGTTTGGTGACCTTAAAAAAAAATAGTAGCACAGAATAGGCAAATACTCAAATAATCCTGTATTTTATTTGTTCTTGTGAACAACATACATTTTGTGATCCGATTTTAGTAGTACTATCTAAATATTCTACAAAAATATTGCACATCACATTTCATTTCAGAAGTCATCATTTCTTGAGAGATCCAAAAAACGGAGGAAAAGCTAATTCCCGAAAGATTGATTTCTATAACGTGGAAAATACCGGGAAAAAAAAACTGTCTTGAAACTATTTCTAAGTGAAAACATCCATTCTCAATTTAATGTAACATTAAGTAAACCATTATTTTGTAATCCATGACTAACAGGAAAAAATTTTTAAAGATTTTTATTACGCGAAGATCCATAGAAACTAAAAGCTGTCATTTCCTGATCTAAGGGATTCCAGGTAAATGCGGATCACCTCTGCTTTTAAGCAATGGATTCGGTTTCAACCTTTCATGCCAGCCGGCCCAAGCAGAGGCTACAGCCTCAATCAAATGAGCGATGAAAATGAGAAAGTTCTCGGGTCACAAACTTAGCTCATATTCCAGCCACGACAGATGTTGAGCCCATGTGGCATTGCTTACAGAACTTCCCAGCCAGTGAGTCAAGCGTCCCACCACCAGCAGCACCAGCACCACCAGGGGCTATCTCGGAGTGAGGCTGACCAACAATTTCGCCGAGCGTCGGCCGAGCCTAGCGGCGCTGGAATCCAACGACTGATGGAGGCTTGGGATGTGCTTCCCGGGCTTCCGCAGCTGCACGGGCGGGCTGCCAGCGCCAGGATGGGCACACACGACCACCACCAGCCCCATGACCAGGGGGCGCAGGCCAAGGAGGGCGGGAGTCTGTGCCAGCCAACCGGGCAGAAGGAAGCCGGAGCCACGGGGGCCGTCCGGGAAATCGCGGCTGGGCGGGCAGGACCTGACGCCCAAAGCGCGATTCGGGGATTTTACGGTGCGCCGGGATCGGCGCCGGGAGCGCCGAGGGTGGGAAGAGACGAAAGGCTGGCCCCGCGGTTGCCCCGCCGCCAGGGAAGCCGCGGCCCGGGCTTCACGCCTCGCGCGCCCCCAGAAACC
>NW_006494612.1:10076760-10096545 GCF_000325575.1 Pteropus alecto | reverse complement strand
CCACCCCCACCCCCCGTCTCCCGGGAATGGCAGCTTGCGAGTTGCGCTTGGCCTTCCCTTCCACCCGGGCCCCGACTCCACGGAACACAGCCCTGCCAGGCCTTTGGAACTCTGACTTGCTCTAGTAGGTTCTAGTGACCCATGCGTCTCGGGTTTGACTCTGGAATCGCCTCCAACCGAAAGATACTCTTAGAGGCCCAGGGGGAGAAGCCGATGCTTCCGTACAGCCTGGGGAAAGAAATCGAGGAAAACGTGGAGAACCTTACAACTGGGGGCTGTTGCCTGCTCCACTCACCTTCTCCAAAATAGTTACTCCTTTTCTCCTGCATTTAGTTTTACTTTCTTCTCAGAAAGAAGGGAGAAAATCACCTATCTAGAAGCAGTTCTCTCCTTAACTGTACTAGCAAAATACAGTAAGACCCAAACCAATGATCCCTGCAAACTGAATAGATTTTAATCATCAAAGGTAAGGGTCAGGAACAGAGCATTTGATGTATGCAGCTCACGAGGATATTCCATTTACCCTATCTCCTAGGCCTGTGTGGGTGGTTGGAGGAGAGGGAGAGGGAAACCCCTCATCCATCTGACTTCTGCAGGGGGAGGATTTGCAACCTTAGTAGTCACAGCCCCCTTGGAGAAGTTTCTTTCGTTCTCTTAAAGCAGCCACTGCACCAACCTGGCTTCAGGGAGGTGTCAGATATGGACAGGGACATCACCTCAGGGCTAACTTCGCGTCCCTCACTGTTAGCCTGTGATTAACCTACCAGAGTTAGAGTACAGAAGTGACCGATGTTTACCCATTCCTTAGAACTGGAGATGTTTTACCTAAGAGCAGTGCTTTTTTCCCATTTGCTTCAAAGTGCTTTGTTTGAGTTCTAAAGGGCCACCTCCATCATTTCCCCTGTTCTCAAGACCTACAGAAGATTTTCCATTAGGCTACATTAGGAAAAAAAAAAAATGTGAATGTCTACTTTTATGCTTCTCTTTCTCAGAAACTGCATTTGAAGAGATTCCACACAAATAGGTCAAGAGGAACGGGTTTTGTTAAATTTTTGTTTTGTTCACTCAGGTAAACCACTAATTTGCATAAACTTCCAGATGTTTTAGAGGTGGCCTGTGGAAACAGGACAAGGGGCTATAGAATTTTAGAACTAGTTTTAATCTGGTTTTAAATTCTTATTTTGCAATTTACTACAAGGTGTCTTGGAAAACTAAGTTTAGAGCCTGTTTCCTCGTCTGTAATGTAGAGCTATAATACTTTCATTGAACAATTATAAAGAAAATACAATACAAATAGCTAATATTTGAGTTATTTCATGCTAGAAACTGTGTTTAGGGACTTACATGTATTAATTATTAGAGATGATTAATTGTGAGAGTGCATAGCTATAGTACATAACCCATAGTTGTGAATTTCCATTTAGCTTCTCACATTTGGAAGAGACCTTAGAAAAAGCATCTGCTTTGATTGATTTAGCTTCTCAACAAGTAACGTTCTCGCTCAGTGATTCTCCAACCTAGAACATCAAACTATCAGAAGAGCCTTGATAAAATGCTTTTTAATAAGGGCCCCACACCAGACCAATAAATCAGAATCCTAGGGCTAGAGTTTAAGCATCAGCATTTTAAACTATCTTTCCAGGTGATCGTAATGTGCAACAAGCACTGAGAACTCTTCAAAGGAGGCAGTACCCACTGCATTGCTCCCTTTCACCCCATTTTGCCTTCAGTGGACCTGGAAATCTGCTACTGGATAATATCCACCTCTTGCAAAGGATCCCCTATACAATAGGCCTCAAAGATCTGCAATTCTGCCCTCTGGAGTCTTTCAGAATGCATCTAGCCTGATTCCACAGGAGAATGTATCAGTCTTTCTTCATCCTTTCTGAAAGCCCTTAGAAGGTGATTTATTTTGCCATCATCCCTCTCAAAATTTGATCCTAAGAACTGAATTCAAGGTTTCATCCAAATAACACACAGTAAAAATGTAATTTATGGCTTTGTTCTAATTACTGTATTTCTGCAAGTAAATCCTGGGAGCTATTATGGAAGCAATATTACCCTATTGACTCCTATATTACAACTTACTAAAACTCTCAAGTAGTAAAGTCTTTTTCACAACTGCTACAAAACACACCTTCTCAACCTACGCTCATTACAAATTGTGTTTAGCACTTAACATGCTAGTCTATAACATTCTAGTGTGCTAACTCAGGCCTCATCTTTTAGCTTGTTGATATGTTGAATATCATTGATGTAACTGAGTAGTTCTACCTCTCAATTTCAATTTCACATCTTCTGTAAATTTGGTCTGTATGCCATGTCATCATTCAAGTTCTTATTCTCAGGAACTTTCCTTGCCAACTGTCACTGAATTAGCATGCTGTCGATTAATGGTCTCATCGAGCACTCATGTGTTACTGAGTCATATTTTCATTCCTTGTCCCAGGGTGCATGGTATCTTTACAGAAATTAGAAGAGAGTATACTACCCTTACCTAGGCTGAGAGATTAGGAAAAAGCAATCTCTTCCAGAAAGATCCCTAAACAGCAGATGTGCTTTGTCTATCTGATGTGTTTGCTTTACTGATGTAGCAACATTGTCAAAGGAAATGACTACTTAGTGAATTCTCAATAACTTCTGAATTTCTTCCTTTTTTAAGTCCTCAGATATTACTTTAATAATAGGTTTATTAATTTTGCTCAAAATATATGAAAAGCCCCTTGTCTTAGTTTTAAGAATCAAGCTGGTTGTTTTGTTTTTTTCTTCCAAAAACATCTTACTCTGTGCTGATTCTAAATGTTAAGTCCTTACTTGCAAACTCTCTTTGCTGAGATGTAATTTTTTTCTAGGTAAGAGAAGTTAAGTTTTAGAAAGCTAGGATATTTTCTTACAAGTTCTTCACTTATCTTAGTTTTCAATGAACTCTTGCAAAGTTCATTTTATTTTTTCAGTTAGATGGTTATTTTTTCATGATAGGGAAGAGAAGAATTAAAAAGGGAATTAGTTCTGGTTATCCATTTATTCCAAGTACAGATATCCTTCCTATGTTCTTGACTGAACAAAAAAAACAAAATGTATATTTTTTTTTGTTGTCCTTAGTTTATTCTTGACTCTAGCCTAACGGCCCCCAGTCTTACATGGTTTCTATTCTCTAGTTTATAATTCATTAAATTAAACTCAAGTTTTACTTTTACATTTTACTAACTGGCCAGTTTGTGCGTAACTGTACAACTGCTTCAATCCTTAAAATGCTTTTTTCTACTACCTCAGGCCATATTAGTCTATTTGTAATAACAAATAAACAAAAACAAACAAAAAACCTTACTCTATACCTAAAAGATTCATCCTCGAGTCACTGAAAAGGTATGATCATCTTGTTTTGCTCAAGCTCTACTGTTCTATACTTGTACTTACTTACTTAGTGATGATCTCTTTCAGTCTCCCCTTGTATTTCTGGGCATTCAGCCCTGGCCTGACAGCCACCAAGACATCTCCAGCCTCCCTTACTCAGGCCTCCCTGACTTTTCCAGTGCTGCCTGCTTCTCTCCACGACCTAAACTGTTCTGCCGACTCAAGCTTCCTGAACTTAGTTCTTATCATTAAAACAAAAGGAGACAACATGATTGGAATTTGAGAGTATTATACTAAGTGAAATAAGTCAGACAAAGACAAGTATTATATGATTTCACTTATATGTGTCATATAAAAACAAAAACAAACATAACAAAGCAAAAACAAACTCATAGCTGCAGACAGCAGATTGGTGGTTTCCAGAGTGGAGGGGAGTGGGAGAAAGGTGAAATGGGTAAAGGGTTCAATTATATGGTGACAGATGGAAACTAGACCTGGTGGTGAGCACACTATAGTGAATATAGATGTCGAATTATAATGTACACCTAAAACTTTTATGTTATAACCAATATTACCTTAATGAAAAACAAAAGGAAACATTTACCTACATTCTTAATCATAACTGAGTTGCACACCCCCTCTACCCCAGTCACAATTTGAGGCTTTTATATATAATTCTTCAGGTACATATTTTCTGGCTTCACGATCTTCTAACATCATTAAGTATGTCAGAAACTTCAATATGTGTTTCATTTTATCCTCAGAGGCACTGATGTCGGCATTACTATGTTCATTAGACTTATGAGAAAACAGAGGCTCAGAAAGTTGAAATGAATATTCAAAGATATAAATGGCTCCGACCACATATGATTAAGTTTTCTGATATCAAATCCAGGCTTTTTCTACTAAACTATTCAGCCTATAGTAACTTTTCATCTCGAAAGCCCCACTATGGTTTGAGTGTCCTGGCCTCAGGGAAAAGTTATTCTCCGTTTTTGATTGATTTTTGAAATGGATGATTTTTATATCGCTTCCTGGCGATATAAAATAGATTTATTTTAAACTACCCAAGTTGTCCCATACACCTTTAAATTACAGCACTATTCTCTGAAATTACAAAAATGATTACTGATATTTGCCACATGAATGAATGAAATTAGATATTTGTCTTTTTCCTCAGAGTTATAAAATGGACCAAAAGAAGTTTAAGCATATGATATTTTCCTAAACATTACTTTTGAGAACTGTAAAGGACTGCAGACATCACTAAGAAGTTTAGAAAACGAATGTTTACTGAAGCTTAATTTAATTTGGTGATTCCTTATAATATGTACGTAGATAGTATTTTATCCTTCTCTTTTTACCAAACTCTGGCTTTTTCCGGAAAAGTGCAGTTAAGGAAGAATTGTGTGAAGAAGATTCTGAGGACAAGTTCACGGTCTGGGAATCTGATTTCCCATGTGCACATGCTGTTATGGTTTGTTATTTCAAGAAATAGCACAACTGCTCTCTTCATGTACCCCACTTACTCACGACCCTACTGAAAGCAGTAGAGAGTATGCCAGATTTGCACTAATTTGGAAGCCACACCTTGGGGGATTTTGTGTTAACATATTCAGGAAGAGATAAGGAGTTGCTCGAGCAATATTCTGCAGTAGTAATTCTAACCCCTGGCTTCATGTTAACATCACCTGGGGAGTACTTAAAACACACCAATGTCTCAGAAATTCTAATTCAATTCTTTCCAGGATGAGGCCCAAGCAACCCATATGCTTTTAGATACCAGATGGTTCCAGTGTGCAGCCAAAGTTAGAACCAATGCTCCATTGCAGTGGTTCCCAAACTTTGCTAGTCATTAGAACCATCTAGAAAGAGCTTTTAGAACTTCTGACACCCAGGCTGTAGCTTCTACCAATCAAAGTATAAAAACGGGTGTGTAAAGCCCTTTGATTCCAACATACAGAAAGTTTGGGAACCATTGTTCTGTAGTAGTATTACTAAGCAGGCACTTGAACCAAATGAAGTAGTAGGTTCAAACAATATGTGTATCTGCCATGTTTGTACTGGTTTAATAATTATATAAAATATTGTCAAGATTGGTTTTCACTAAAAATGCAAACTCTGTATTTATCCCTTCTTTCTTTGACTGCCTATAAAATTATGTGTATGCTCCTGGTAGGGTGATAATTACATTATGACTTACATGTCTTGATTATTTTTATATTAAATAAAAATTCTACCATTTATTAGATTTCATTTACACCAGTTCACTAATATACTTATTTCTAAGTACTTTTGTTATATATGCAATTTGGGAAAGTGATACTTGATTTCAGTATTGGCTGAACTATTGAAGTTACTTTCAAATTGTGTTAATATTTCTCTTCACATTTTTGCGGCCCAAATATTATATAAATAATGAATTCCAATAAAACATTGTAACAGCCAAGCTATTCAGACTTTTTCTTCTGCTAAGGAGATTAACTATATCAAGCAAAGAAAATCTTGGCTGTTTTGCACTTACAGTATCTTTTAGATGACGAATAATTGACAGTTTGCTGATGTCAAACCAAACTATGTAATCTAATGACATTTTTCTATATCTTTTTCTAATCTAACTCCAGAGAATACAGACTTTCTTCTTCTATGTTTTAACTTTTATGATTTTTTAAAAATAGTGCCATTTTGGGGTGGCCATTTTAATTCTTCATGACCAAATGGAAAACATTCATGTTTTTTAAAATGCTAAAATAAAAATAAATAAATAAAAATGCTAAATAACAAAAAATAAAAGCCTGACTAAAGTCTAATAGAAAAGCAGCATTCCTGAGAACTTATCATCTGTGCAAGAAAAGCAGAAGGAAACTTAGAATAATTATATACCGACCATTTCATTTTACAAAGAAATCGAGGTTAACATAGGTGGTGATTGTTATCAGTTCTTGCTACTAATTACTGATAGAGGTGGGAAGAGAAGTCAAGCCTCCTCGTTCCTAGCAAAACTTTCTTTTTCCACTTCTCCATGCTACATCATCGGCCAAGAAAGCGCAACTAACTTTTCCTTCTGAGATTCTCATCTTTTACACAAACTGTGGCAATTTATAGAAAAATGTAAAATGCAGTCTTTCCATTAACAAAATGTCAATGCATAATGAGAAATTAACTTTATTTTTGGAGGAAGTCAAATATCTACTCAAAATGTAAATAGGATGGTACCTTTTGTTTAGCATGGTTAAACTTGATGGTGTATGTTACTTCTAATTTTCCACTTACATGGGCAAAGTAAGTTCATCACCATGTACTTAGAGTTGCTACTTAGCTCTTGTCCTTATGGTGAAATTGTTAATAAACTTTACCCATCTTGAGTCATTTATCGTCAATATACCTTGGGTTTTTAAGACACTCAAAAGTTTTAACAAATTTTCATTTTTTTATTGCATGAATCAATTTTGCTAAGTTTTCTGCTTATATATAGAAGAAGGAGAATTCTAGATAGCAGTGCTTCTGTTCATGGTGCATAGATTAATGTTATGATGTAGAGATCAGCCACATATATACATACATATATACATATATATATGATATCACTTTCAGATGAGTCATTAAGCATGTTGCAACAAATACAACTGTTATGAAGCAGCACTAGAACATGGAATACAACATTCTCAGATTATACTATAATGGAAAATCACTTAAAGTAATTCTGCCTGAATTAAACAAATTTTAATGTTATTTGGGGGAAATAAATGGGTTAATACTGGAAATTGGAGTGCTGGGTACTAGCACTGTCTTTCACATACCAGCCATCTGACCCAGAAGAAATTGTTTCTTTTTTCTCCTTTGAACTTGGAAAATTCAGCAATAGCATACATGATAACCTGGGCAAATCACTTAATCTCTTTGAGTCTCAGTGTCCTCAGCTGTAAGTTGAAGAAACTGGCCTTGATCAGTGATTCTCAATCCTGGTTAAACATTAGAATCACTCAGGAAATGTAAAAAATAATGCTTCTCTGCATTACCCTCTGACAAATTAAAACAGAATTTCTGGGGTATGTGGCACAGGCTAGTGGCATTCAAAATGTGGTCCACGGACCACCAGCATTAGCATTACTCGGTATATTAGTCAGCTTGGGCTGCCACAAGAAAATACCATAGACTGGGGTGGCTTAAGCAACAGAAATTTATTTCTCACAATTCTGGAGGCTGGAAAGTTCAAGATCAAGGTGCCGACTGATTTGGTTTCAGTGAAAGCTCTCTTCCTGTCTTCTTGTTGTATCCTCACATGACCTTTCCTTGGTATATGCACAAATGTAGAGAGAGACATATCTTTCTCCCTCTTTCTCTTCTTACAGGGCCACCAGTCCTATCACATTATGACCCCACCTTTATGACCTCATGTAACTTTACCTTCTGAAAGCCTTATCTACAAATACAGTCACATTGGGGTTTAAGGCTTCAACGTGTGAAATCTTTTTGTGGGGTTAATTCAGTCCACAGTACTTGAAATTTTGAAAAATTTCCAAACCAAGCCCAGCTCTATTGAATTAGAGTCTCTGAAAGTAAGGACTAGGAATCCATGTTTTAACAAACTCTACCAGTAGTTCTTATGCTCAGTCACATCTGAGAATCAACGTCCTAGGCCACTTGCTCTTACACTGAGCTGCACATTGAATGACCTGAGGAATTTTTAAACTTTTAATGCCTAGGGCCCAATTACAGAGATTTTGATTTGTTATAGAATGCTCACTCTAAGCAAGTTCTAAAGCTCTGCAGGTGAATCCAATCTGAGAACCAATGGCATGGAAAATCTCTAAGGGTCTTTTTAGTCCTAAAATAGTATGGATTTTAATATATTCACATATACAATATATATGTAATATAATATACATAATCTAGATAATGTATATCAAAAGAAGGTGATAAGATAGTTCTATTTTATAGTTTCAAACACATTCGTTAGTCATTTTTCATTTATCACTTGATGATATAATGCATTAAACAGGATTTTTTTTAAGAATTACCATTTTTGTTGTACATTTGCTAGATAAATAATCTTTTATTCTTCATAAAAATCAAAAATTGATTTGATGGTCAGTGTCTTTTCACTGTATAAAACTAGTGTTTGGATAATAACCAGATGTTTATGAGATATATATATGTTTTTTTAAATTTAGACTCCAGGGATAATTCTAAAAAGCAAACAACATAATGAGATTATTTTATAAATCTCCAAAAGGATCATTCAACCATATAAATAAAGGAACTATGGGTATTTCTTAGTATTAAAACTTTTACTCAGAGTTATATAATTTTAAAATCTCTTTTGATACTAGGATATAAATGGCTGTAGGATTTTAGATGCCTTTCCCCCCAAAACTTGCAGTAATAGTTATATAAAAAATAACATTTTAAAATATCTCAAATCACCAGACCTCTGACCAGTGAATTTAACTGTAATACTGTCTGTCATCGCAAAAGCTGGCACATAAAAGTAGAAAACAGAACCTCTTGATATTTTTCTTTTCTCTTCCAGGCATAGAAACCATTTAAAGACTCCATTTAAAAACTTAAGATTCATCAGAGAGGAACAAGTAACTAATGAATTAAAACTAACAATCTTCTTAATAGTCCTGGGGTTTAATAGGAAAGTTATTAAGAATAATATTTGAGCACTTGGCTTAATTAAAATTCTGTTCTGATGAGGTGAAGGTAGCCACATTTTCCAACTTGTGGGTGTGTTAAATCTCCATTCTAATGGTCACAAAGCAACTGGGGTATTCACATGAAATTGGTACAGCCACTCAAAAATCCACGCTCTATTGAAAGGGGGTTATGGTGTCACCTTTGTTTACAAGTCTTTCACAAGCTAGCTTTCAAATATTTTATGCATCTTTCAACAAGTAAATATTACCAGGAAATTGCAAATGAAATATTAGAATACATGTCAAGATGTGACTTTCTTTCCATATGCAGATACAGGGCAATATTTCTTTGTAAACAAGTTTATAAGTAAAAAATAATTTGATGAGGAACTGTTTGAAAAGAATGTTAAATATGAGTTTTGTTTTTATTGGATGCCACTAAGAATGACCATGGCCTAGCAATTTAACCTAAGACATGTTGCCTCAAAACACATACGATTTTGTGAGAAAAGTAAGTTATAACACTTATAACCACAAATGAGCTGAGATTAACAAATGCTTGAAGAGAAAAGGAAGTATTACATAATTCTGATTTGTAATAATATTATAACACTTTCAGCTGTTTCCACTTAACTGCATCACCTGTTATACATACTGTATTGAAATGAAAGGTCTATATTACAGAGTTATCTATTTTGAGTGTGAAGGAATACTACTAATTTCAGTGTGTTCCTGATCTGTCAGATGTCATTCTCTGAAAGTCAAGAAAATTCTGAACTTCACAAATACTGAAAGAATATTTTCTATGTATAGGAAACAAGATATATGACTAAAGCAGCTGGGCTAAAATTTTAATAGGAAGAAAAATACATTTAAGTTTGATAATGAAGGTTGATAATGACTACTGAAATCCATAACATTCTGATAACCATGGTTATTGTTAAATTGCATTTTGTTACTAAGAAACTGAGTAAAACATACTGTTCCCTTCCAGTGAGGAAATTGCTAAAATACCATTCTAAACATAATTTTCTTTTATTTTTATTGAAAGAAGCATCGTCAGCTCTTACGTATTTTCTTAGTTCGGAAATATGTAAGAAAGTCGTATTTGCCATCCTTACCAGAAACTGAAAGCAGAATGTGTCAGTGTCTTCCTTTCCTCAATGAGCACAAAAGTTCTGATGAAGGAAAAATTAGGAGATATAAATTATTTTTGGCCTCTATCTTTGTAGGTGACTTTTGTTGCTTCAACATTGAGATGACAAATGACAGCTCAGTTATTTTGATCGACTATTAAAGAAGTGCCAGATTCTATATCCTAAGTGGGTGACGGAAGTATCAGAATTGTATTAGAAAGCAATAATTCTCATGATACCTTCTCTTTTAGAAATTATGCTCTTCTTTATATGTCATTATAAAGTTCTCACTTTAAATTTCTGTTACTGGCTTGGTGTTTGTACCGCTCAGAAGTATAAACCACTCTCACTGGCTACTGACCTCTAAGAACAAGTCTGAGGTATAATACATGAAAGACAGTGTTTTTACAGGTGCCTAAATTCTTCTACAATCTCTTTCATTTAATGCACCATTGACAATCAGTGCCCACCATGGCAAAGTCTTCGAGGAGCTGACGTTCTACTTGCGTCTTCTGCTGGAAGGCATCAGTGAGGAAAAACATGAGCCAGGTCTACCTCAGAGAGATTGGGTCCATCCAGGCAAAGGTCATTGATAGTTTATCTAGATGTTCTTAAGAACTTGTTATTATCTCCTTGGTATTATGTCTCTACACACTGTTTTAAAAGGAAAAAAATGTGGGAGTTGCAGGAGGAGGAAGTTGTGAAAGAAGGACGTCATCACACTTGTAAACTTATAAGAAATGTTCCCTATTTCATTTAACAAGAAATCATGAGAATTGTTACAAAGTCTAACAATCTATTTCTGACATTCCCTTAAGGCAGCTTTTCTTCAAACCTTTTTTTCTTAACTAAAAATTAATATAGATAGATAGATAATAGACAATAGATGATAGATAGATAATAAAGATATAGAAATAGATATAGAAAAACAAAGTTTCAGAAACCAATGTTTATATTTTTATTTTAGCCTATTTCATTAAAAAAGAAAGACAGTCTTTGATCAACTAAATAGATTTTAAGACCCACTAGTGGATTGCAACTTGCAGCTTAGAAATATTGCACTGGGGTTATCAAGTATGTGTAGAGAGATATCGTTCATGTTTACTTTCAAGTTTAAGAGTATGGATCTCTAAGAAATATGCAACTGAAACAATGTCTTCTGGTCTCTTTCTAAACTACACAGATCTGACTATTAAACACATAAGAAGATGCCTTGATGCTTTAGCCAAACAAGAAGTTGAGGCAACTTTTCTTAAAAACAAACACCTGGTGGCATTTAGAATCCTGCTCATACAGGCAGGAGAAGGAAACAGTAAATAGATAAGATCGAAAGCAATATATTACCTTTAAGATTTTCTCAATGGCCACATAGATCTCATAATAGGAAGATTATGTATTTATGAGGCATACTAAGAAACTTTGCAATTGGTAGATACCAGGAGTTCCCCACAGCCTAGGCTGTAAGATACCAGGAGTTCCCCACAGCCTAGAAGTCATCAGGTCATCAGTGAGAAGGTCCACCTGGATGATCATGAGTTATCAGTTCCTGTCACTGGGAAGGATATTTCCAAGGACTACACATCCCAGACTATAGTCACCGCATGCCTTTATTATCTAATCATAGGTTTTTAATAACTAAAAAGTCGCTCTTCTCTTCAACAAAGCTAGAGACTTTTAAAAGCTCCTCCCACCTCTGCCATTTATAAATAATTGTATGGTAGTATACATACTCACATAGGCTGCAATTTGCTGTTACAGATAGTGTTGATACTGTGATCTCTAAACGTGCCATGTATTGATTATTACTTTTGTTTTTTTCACAGAATGAATATCTATGTCAGAGAGAATCAGCAGTAGTAAAAGAAACCTATAAGTGATGAGGAAAACAGGGCCATAAGCAGAAATTTTTGCCCCGTTGGATACGGGTCTTTGGAACCAGGCAAAGAGGACTTGCCTGCCTTCTTCCAGCAGTGAGGATTCAACTAGACAGTAAAGGACTAAACTGAGAAAGCATTTTGTGACCTATTCCTAAGAAACCCTAAAACCAAATTTATTTACATACTCTTATTTGCCTGGGGCATTTTAATTTATCAGTGACTTGGGTTAATTACTCTCTATAAATTCTACCTTTGACAGCTCAACTTAAACTTAAAGAATCCAGAAGGATATATATCAAAATGCAAAGCCATCAGTCAGGTATTTCCCTGTGTCTTCACTGACTTTGACACAGACACAAATGGATTTTTATACATTTTGGGACATGTACGTACATGGATCTCAACAGGCCTGGAATCACCTAGAAAAGTAGGTCCCTGGAATGCACCATTCAGAGCAGCAAATATTCCCATTGGTTGGGGGAGGGATTCTAGAAATATTTTGGATGCTACTAATAACACTATTTTCTTAAAATTTTCAAACAGTTTATCAAAGAATAAGAGAGAAAGAAAAATATTTTTTTGGCTTTAAAAAACAGTCTTATATAAGCAAGGCTCTCCTGGTGCCATTTAAAAAATAATTTGTTTTTGTGACTAAAGGGCAGGAGCCAGGGAGTGGCTCACTACCCATTAGCACTTGATTCTTCTGAAAAATGCACTAGTACTGGGGAAGGGAGGAGAAAAACACTGTTTTATGGATACCAGAGAAAACCAAGGTATAGTAAAATTATTTTGCGGGAGGACCATTATTCATGAATTTCTAAGATTCACGCTTCTCAATTAGCAAAAAGGAGTTATTTGGGGAGCCATGCTTTAAAAGAATACTAAGACCTCACAAAACCACAACTCTGTGTGGAGTTGAAAATAATAATGTGAGAAGGCGAAAAGGAAAGACATCAACTTAAGGCCCAAACACAGCTCTTTAGAAATGAATTTTGGAAGCACTAGCTATGCAGACAGAATTCGATAAGCAGAGACTGCAGCAAGGACTGCAGGAGGTGAGCCTTTATACACCTAGGATTGTAGAAACTCTTAAACTCTCAGTGTGGCTATGCAGCCAAACATGGGCGGCATGGGAGGGAGAAGCTAGCATTGGATGGGGATCCAGGGATTTGGGATTCAGGGACATTCTGCTCTGTTACCAAGTCAGATGACCTGAATAATTCATTTTACTCACTTGGATGCCATTATCTTCATTTATGAAATGAAAGAGTTGTATCATCTACAATATTTCTTGAACTTTAGAATTTCATGATTCAAAGTTTTTAAGCTATGGGGAAGATACCTTCTAGATCAGAACTGTCCAGCAGAAATATAGCACAAGCCATACAAGTAACTTTAAGCATTTAATAGCTACATTAAATATGTAAGAAGAAACAGGTAAAATAAGGTTTTATAATATTTTTATCTAACTCAATTTGTCCAAAATATTGTCATTTCAACATGTCTAAAATCTCAAGTAGCCACACAGACTTCAAGAACTCAATAGTCACGTTTAGCACACAGGACAGTACAGCTCTAGAGAGCAGTATAAAGTTCTCAGGATGGGCATAAGAGCTACATTTTTCTTTGGGCATGGATCATATCTTGGAAAATCTCACTAGATAAGTCTGACATGCATCCAATTCATACCAGTCTGCAGGGCAGTGTTTGAAAATCTCAATCTAGGACTGAATCTCACTCTCAGATGTCTTTATTTGAGTGGTGATAGAGTAGTCGAGAGAACTTATCGAAGTGAAGAGTCCCATAATACTTTCATATTTCTGACATGAAAAAAGTATGTCTTCTTGACTTCCAAAATTATTTAAGCATGGACAAAGGAGGCTACCCGGGAATTTTCAGAAAACAAGTAAGTCGAAATTAGGGTAAATGAGCCCAAGCCAATGTTATCCCAAAAGAAAAAGAAAGGGATCTCAAATGTAGATGAGGGTATCTGTGGTCTACCTGGAGAAAAGGTTTAAAAGTATCAGGCGAAAAGCAGTAGGTGAGACCAATATGGTGACAATAGGGGAATTCAGCCTTTGTACTCCCAACAAAGATCAGTGATTAGACAGTTATCCACAAACAAAAACAGCTCTGGGAGAGCTCTGGAGTCCACTTAAGACAGTTTAGCAGAACCGTAGAACAAAAGACATGAGATCAACCACAAAAGAAGAGAATGAACACAGCTTTATTTTGCCTGCATCATCCCATCACCCAGTCAGCATTACTCAGTGCCAAAAGAGAAATTTCCTGCTAAAATGAGTTCCCTTTGCCTGGAAAAAGAAAAGCTTACCCAGCTTTTTCAGACACTACACGAAGATTCCACTTTGGTTTCACCCTACCCAAACCAGCAAAGCTGAGAAATATAGGAACAGCTAGGAATAAAGAAAAAAAGCAAGGGCTGCCAATAGCAGTCAAGCAGCAGGGGCAATTGCAGTTTGCAGAGACCTGATCTTCAGACAAACCCAGCAGTCTTTGTCACTGAAGAAACTCATCACCAACATAGCTGCTACAACCACCTGCAGGCTTCACCAGCTTTTACCACACAGGTATCTTCATTCACTAATGCCAGCCTCCTGAGTCCCTCCCCACTCTCTCTCCTGCCCTGGTTTCTAGCCACTAGACCGCGAAGTGCTCCTGAGGACCCTGACAGCCCTTGAAGACACTGTGTACCCCTTCTCAGTGCTCACCAAGTACCACACAGTTGCTGATGCTGTGGACCACAGCAGCCTGAACCCAAGAGACATCATGCCCTTCCACATGCCCACACACTTGGTGCTTTGCACCACTAGACCTGGGATCACAGCAGCTCCAGTGTGCCCTCACCCACAGGTGAAAGTCTTCCCTTAACAAAGTCAATGCATAAAATCTGGAAGAGATGACTGCTTCTTCAAATGTACAGACATCTATGCAAGGCTACAGGAATCACAAACAATCAGGGAAATATGGGTCCACAAAAGGAATACAGTAAACTCCAGGAATTGGCCCCAAGGAAATGTAGATGCAGAGAATGCCTGACAAACAATTCAAAATAATTGTTCTAGAGATGCTCAGAGAGCTGTAAGAAAACATAGCTAAACAATTGAACGATATCGTGAAAACAATACACGAAGAAAATGAGGTCGACAAAGAGACAGAAAACATTAAAATGAACCAAACAGAAATTTTAGAGCTGAAGAATACCATGACTGAAGAACTGAATAGAAAGTTTCAACATCAACTTGGCCAAGAAGAAGAAAGAATCAGTGGTCTATAAGACAGAGCAATCAAAATTATTCAATCACAGGAGAAAACAATAGAAGAAAAAAAGAATGAAGAAAGCCTATGGGACACCATTACAAGAAACAATGTTCACATCATTAGTGTCCAAGAAGAAGAGAGGGAAGAAAGGGGTAGAAATTTTATTTAAAGAAATAATAGTTGACACTTCTTAAACCTGGGGAGAAATTTGGACATCCAAGTTCATGAAACTAATAAATCACCCCAAAATTTCAATCCAAAAGAATTTTCCCCAAGACACATTATAATAAAACTGTTTAAAATCAGAGACAAAGAGAAATTTTAAAAGCAGAAAGAGAAAAATAATTTTTCTCATATAAGGGAACCCTCATAAGGCTATCAGTAGATTTCTCAGTAGAGACCTTGCAGGCCAGAAGAGAATGGGTGATATATTCAAAATGCTGAAAGAAAGAAACTACCAACCAAAAAATTTTACACAGCAAAGTTATCTCTCAGAAATTAAGGCAAGAAAAATACTTTTCCTAACAAAGGAAAGCTGAGGGAGTTCATCACCACTTAACAAGAAATGCTGAAAGGAGTGGATACACAACATAAAAAGAGGTAAATTGTAACATCAAAAACATAGATGCAATCTAAGCTGTATGCTAAGTTAAAAAGCTATCAATGCAAAATAAATTGTCATATCTACGAGTGTTTTATGTAAGACTTATGGTAACTACAAAGCTAAAATTTATAATAGATTCACAAAAGATAAAGAGAAGAGAATCAAAGTGTACCACTATGGGAATTCATCAATTCACAAAAAAAGGAAACAAGAAAGGAAGAAAGAAACAAAAGAATTGCAAAACAACAGAAAAGAGTTAATAAGATGGTATTAGTAAGTCTTTCTCTATCAATAAATACTCTAAATGTAAATGGATTGAATCCTCCAATAAAAAGACATACAGAGACTGTATGGATTTTTTCAAAAGCCCAACTATCTGCTACTTACAAGAGACTTACTTCGGCTTTAAGAACACACATAGGCTCAAAGTTAAGGGATGTAAAAGTTATTCCAGTGTAAACCAAGAGAGCAATGGGAACTATACTTACATTAGACAAAATAGACTTTAAGCCAAAAATGGTAACAAGAGACAAAGAAGGTCATTAAATAATGATAAAAGGGTTGATTCCTCAAAAAGATATAACAATCATAAATACATATGGACCAGAAAAATATCATCCTTCCCTAAGGTGGAAAGAGAGAGTTTCTTGAGCTTCTTCCCGTTGTGACAGAGTTCTAACTGAAGTTTTTGTAAGGCCATATCGTACATCAAGTCCTTGAGCTTCCTGGTTCTCTTATTGTACGAACCCATCATCCATTCTCTCTTAAAATAACTCACCTCTTTTGAGATAGCATGAAGGGGGAAACCGTTTCTTAGAACAAATAGAGCCTGATTTAGGAACGATGAGTGATCTCCAGAGCAGTTAGAAGGTCTTCATGAGATTTTGTTGTCTAAGACCCAAGCAGCACATAACACACAACAGGCATTCAATAAATATAACTTACAATTTTCAACCTCCTTACAGTGTTTAAAAAAGGATTTTGATAATTAAATTTATATAATCTGGGTCAACATTTACTTAATGATCCCTAATCCTTGTCCATATATCAAGGACAAACATGAGGAAGGAAACTGTTCCTGTGTAGCATGCACTAAGTATTATCTTTATTCTCTTTAAGAGAAGAACGATATTTAAGGAAATAGTACCTCTAAATATTGCTGCATATTTAGTGTATATTTGGAAGTCTATATTTGGAAGTTATCTGAAGTCTAGATTCTAGAAAGTGATGCTACGCTACTCTTTTAAAGCAGAAACTCATGATTCAGTATCTGACAGCTGCTTACATCTGCTCTAAAACCTTTTCTACGAATCTCAGTACATGGCATATGATTATCTTTAAACTGACATTAAGATTTTCTTAAACTTAAAATAATAATTATCAAATAACTTTAAATTGGCCTTTAAAGATTACAAAAAGCAATAATCTTTATAGGCAAGCTCTCATCAAAGGAGAAAAATTATAAAATAAGTCCCATATCTGAGTCCCTTTATTTTACACTGGCAAGTGTCCAATGGCTAGAGATAGTCATATCTGTGTTCAAGTAACAGCTATACAACTTATTTGCTCTATAACTTCAGCCAAATTGATTAGATTTCCCAAATCTCAGTTTTCTGGGGATGTTAATGCCCATTTCATGAGGTTGTGAGCATGAAACACAAAGAATGCAAAATCTTGGACACAATGCTAGGCAGACTAACTGCTCAAAGGTAGTTACTATTATTGAAACAAAGTCTATTTAAAGACCTAGCCAATAAACATTTATTAGATTTTCTGGAAATTGAGAAAGCCCTCATGAAGAGACATATTTATTCCCTGTAACTATCCATGACATAAACATATTTATTTGGAATACTACGAAGGAAAATATCCCTAAATTTTCCATCCAGTATTACCTAACATTCATACACACACACACATGCCTGGTGCTGCCCCACCAAACCCCCCTTAGTACTCTCTTCATTTCTCCAGAGGAAAAGTAGAATACAAAGTTCCTTCTCTAAACCACAAATGAGAGGTCATCATCAGTTCATTTGGAAAAATATCCATCAATGTTTACACATACGCAGACCCACACACAGACACACTTCCATGTATATACACAGACACAAACCTATTTACTCCCACGTATATTCGAAGTATAAATTAGTAAAAACCTTGATTGTAGTACGTAGCTAACATAAATGAATGGGTAGGTAGGGAAGCTCAAGCACTTATGATGACCATGAAACACATGTCTCTCTCTTACTCTGAGCTGTCCCTGATGGACTTGTCTGACAAACACATTCCATAGTCCCACAAATCATTCTGGCAAAGAAAGAAAGAGAAAAAGAGAGAGAAAGAGGGAGAGGGAAGGGGAGAAGGAAAAAAGGGAAGGAGAAAATGAAAGGGGAAAAAAGGGAAGGTGGAAAGAACGGAAGATTCTATGTGTGGAGCATGTGTGTAGGTTAGGTTGGCAAGCCAGGTCAATTTGGGGAAGCCAATTTTTTTGCCCACCCAGAGCTTGCCCTAAGGCTATGTTGCAAAAATATGGCTAGTGATTTCTCTGCCAGGAATATTATTAGAATGAGTGGAGTCCCAGATCTGACTAATGTTTTCTTCTTGGCCCTCTTTTCTAATACAAACATTTGAGGTTGTGGTGGTTTGAAGTGTGCTCCTCAAAGCATCCCAAAGTCCCTGCTTTCTATTTCTTGTTTCTTTGCTGTTTACCAACTAGTTCAAGAGCTGCTGACCTCTGCCCCACTTAGCACTAACCCTGTGAATTTTAAATCTTTTTGTTTTTCAGAACCACCATTCCAAGCACAGCTATCTCCAAGCAGAGCCTAGAAATTAATATTAATGACCCATGCCAATTCAGCACCATATTGATTCAAAGACAGATACTCTGTCATTCAAGGCAGCCTTATGTCTGGAGGAAGATTATATAGTAGTCTGCAGGTTTAACAAAAATGAGTGTGTGGAGCATAACTTCTCTTTGAAAACACCATGACAACAGTGAGGACTTGCCTGGTGTTTGGAGAGTCACAGACATTGTTGTTTAAGGAACAGTCTTAAATATCATAATCACCATTTGAATATAATACAACGCTTGACTGGTTTCTTTGCTCCTTCGAAGAATAGACAATTGTGTCAGTGGGTTTTTTTCTGATGATGGGCTAATAAGGGTCCTATTTGATACATTTCCCTGAGATAGCTTGAAGACCCTGCAAGTTCTAAATGCGATTTTCAGATTGGCTTACCCAGGGTTCTCTGGAGTAAGCTTTTATGATATGAAAAGGAGAGATGCAAGCTCCTTTCTCAGGAGAATGAGCTTTGATGTAATTATGCTTCTTTAAATAAAGTTTATTAACACAGGAGTTAGAGAGTAGATGTTTTCCACTCTGTGAGGAAGTAGGTCCTGGAATAATGTAGATCAATATTACATTGACCTTGTAACAGTTTCTCGACTATATCCTTTTGAACAATTTTGATTAAGGCATTTGAAATGGCATGATCACTTTTTAATTTTCTTATTATCCTATTCCTTCATGACACATGAATAACTTTGAAATCAAGAAAAAGTAAAGTATGAAATTTGAAAATGAAACTTAGGTTTGGGTCATTTAGTCCCTTAAAGTTACAAGGTCAGATTCCTAAACATTACAAAAAGGAGAAGCATACTTAAGTAATTTTTTAAAAAGTTTTATGCACGTAAACTTGAAACAGAATTGAGACTTAATCCATTCTTCTTAAGACAAAAAATAGGTGTGGATTTCCGGTTATGGCCAAGTGAGAAGACTAACAAAAGTTCTCTCCAAACGGCAACTATAAAGCTGGATAAAATTGATAAAAACAATCACTTCAGCAATTCTAAACGTCAGCCAAAGGCATACAGCAATCTGAGGAGTGTTTAG
>NW_006494612.1:9979722-10076706 GCF_000325575.1 Pteropus alecto | reverse complement strand
TAAGATTAATGAGAATTGGACATTCTGGCCTGGAGCTTCTCCCTGCCACCTTTGACTTTCCTTTTCTCCCAATTTGACTCAGTTGCTAAATCCTGCTAATTCTACTGACAATTTTTCCTTCCTACTCATTTCTCCTGCTGGTTCCCTAATTCAGGATTTTATTACTTTCTCACCCAGATTGATCCTACAACAACAACTGGCTTTCACAACCCTGTCCTCTTCTCTATTTAATACAACCAAAATATAGTAGTCAGGAGTCAGATTAATATTTCTAAAGCATAGCTCTGATGACTTCACTCCTGGTTAAAACAATAAATGATAGTTTCTTATGACTCAAAAAAGTAAAATCTGAGTTTGTTAGCAGAACATTCCTTTCTAAAGTGTATTCACCACTTCCCTTCACCAAACCCCAATTTCAGTTATGAAAAAATTTGTAGATTTTTTTCAATTCAACTGAAATAAACCACAGAGTTTAAAAAAAGAGAAAGAAAAAATGAGGAAAAGGGTTATTACTTGTGGGTGGGCACATGTTTCCTGACAACTTGTAAATGTTCTAAGATTTAACATTATGTAAGTTCTCGGAAACGTAGAGTGGCCACATCAGCTAAAGGAGACAAAAAGTTCAGGACATGTGGCCATGGAATATGGTGAGCAAATGGATAGGGTCAGAGTGAAAGAGATTCCCACCCTGGACATTTTCAACTAGTTACAAGACAAGAAGACAAACTAATTCCTCTACTGAACAGGAGCATGTTACTAATAAGTGGATACAGATGAACAGAGCTTCTAGCACAGGACACATGAGATAAGTAAAACAAAGAATAAAGTAAACAATTCTGAAATACTCAGTTTTGTTATTTGGAACTGTAGAGGAACTTGTAGTTCCAGAAGGACCTGGGCAAGGATGTATGGGCAAGCCCTCAGAGGTCCAGAGACCCTTGACAATAGGGAGCTGAAGAATCTTGATTAACTGGCATGAAGCTGCTTTTATAAACATGCTGTTGCCTGTACAGTGCTTTGCTGAAAAATGGAAAAAGCTTTGTATCACTCTACAGCTTTGTGAATGAAATAGGCTACATGGATTTTGCAAATTAGGTAACAAAAACTCTGCAAATGCGGTTGGGTGTGGGTCAAATTGTTTAGCTAAGACTTCTACTCTCTGTACTTTTGCCAAAGTAATCTTTGGTTTAGTCTATAAATTATAATGAAATCTGAATTCATAGGATTCAAATTTAAAATGTTTCACTATGAAAAGATTCATGTTAATTAAAGATAGAGCACCAAAAGGAAGGTTAATCAGGACACCAAACAGAGATCTGAAGAATAACAAAGCTCTTACTACATGAAAGAACTGATGAAGTTTATTCTTTGTGGTTATTATCATTTCTCTTACCTCACAGAATCAAGGTGCAGGTATCCCCTGAATTCTGAAAGTTCGAATTATACCACTTTGCTTTTACGAAATATCTACATTAATACAGTAATGGCTTTCTTTTGTAAAAGCAAAAATCTTCTTTGGATTTCTTTTGGTTAGTGAGAATAGGTACTAACTTAGGTCTTTCGCAAAAGTGAAGCAGAATGAAGCAAACTTTTTGAAAGTGGGGGGCGGGGGATACTCTCTATGTCATTTTGTCTTACAAAGAGTTTTATAGGAACGCCCTACTTTCGGGTGGCGGGGGCAAAACGGTAACTGCAAAATTTCTGTTGCAGTTGCTGAAGGTGTGATATTCATAGTTATAGCACATTTCATAATGTCTACCAAAACTGCCGAGGGTGTTATTGAATGCAGGAATAAAAAGTCTAAATAAATCAGAGCAGACTTATATTCAATGTCCTCAAAGCTATTTCTGAAAAAACAAATCACACAGGACATTTTGGCATTAAGAAGTGTGCAAAACCATTTTACTATGATATATCTGAAATCTCAAACTTCATCCAAACATAATTTTTCTAAATCGCCAGCTTTTATTTCACCTCGAGACTGTCTGTAACCATTAATAATACCAAAGCTTTTCAGTTCATCCAGATTAATTCTGCAATTAGGGCATTTCTAATTTTAAATGATGAATAATGATACTATTGCAAAGTTTAGCAAAAGTAAATCCAGCGCAAAGCAACTTTTTAAATATGTTTTTTCCTCACCTATATGAGGAACTGTAGCATGGCAGCGAGGAGCAGGGTTTCTGGAGTCAGATTGTTTAGATTTATGTACCAGCTCTACCACTTATCATCTGGGTGATGTTAAGCAAATATTTATTGCCTGTGACTCAGTTTATGAATTAAAAAGGTAAAAGGTAAATATAGGCATTATCAGTAAATCACTATCATTAGCTATTCCCATTAGTCATAAACATTAATATATATATATATATATATAATATAGTCATTAATATTTTTTGCAACAAAAACTATGAACTTAGCCTAAAATACATAGTCTGGTATTTTGAGCACAATAAAATTATACTAATAGAATTTGATGTTATTTTTTTAAAGAATGCAAGCACATAGAGCAACTCACATGTCAATTAGGTAGGTGGGAATATGGTATTAGTTTTAAAATAATACTTCTTTATTTTTAACACAACTTTTAGAAGCTATAATTAACCATTACATTCAGATGAGCAAGACTGGCTAAAATGAACTCTATCACATTATTTAGCAGCTTGTAAATTTGTATTTCATTCTCTCATTCAGCAGTTTAGATTTTGTCTAGGTCGTCATGAACCTTTTCAACAGGATTGTATCTTCTGTTAATATACTGCAAGATATGCATTTTTAGATTTTCTTCTTTAAAACAGAAATTTACTTATTATCAAGTATAGCCAAAATAAAATTCTTCTTGCATTCCAAAGGAGTTCACATCTGAATATAAATATACAACAGGGACATTCATAATTCTGAAAGAAATATTTATGATTAAGTACATGCAGAAGAGAACAATACCACCAGCAGAGAGAGTCTTGCTCTCTGAATACGGTTTGTGAAACTTAGGCAGTGTGTGAAAAGAGCAAGAGAAAGTGGAATTGTTTGTGAATCACTTCAAATGGAAAAATGAAGTAGATACCTTTATCTTTCAGAACATGATTTAGCTTTAATTCTGCTGGAAGGTAGCAAAGTAGTAGTTGTAGGCCAACTAGAAGTAGTGATAGTTCTCAGATTTGTTTTATTCCTCATCTCAGAGGGAAAGCTTTCAATATTTCTATGGCGTCTGCTATTGGTGTTTTGTAGATATCTTCTATTAGATTAAAGAAATGTTCTTCTATTCTTAGTTTGCCAAAAGATGTATTTTAATCATAAACAAATGCTTACTTTAATCAACTCCTTTTCTAGTAAGATGATCATTTAACTTTTTCCCTTTATTCCATTAATGTGGTAAATTCTACTAATTAGTTTTCTAATGTTAAACTAACATTTCATAATTACAACAAACTCAACTTATTTGTGACATATTATCATTTGTACATGTTTGGTGAGCTGACATTAGGAATTTTGATATATATGTTCACAATTGAGGTTGCCTAGAATTTTGATGTATATGTTCACAATTAAGGTTGCCCAGAAATTGCATCCCCAAAACAGGACGCAATTTCCTGTTTAGATATCAGGATATGTTGGTCTCATAAATTAAGTTGGAGCGTGTTCCCCTGTTTTTCTGTTTTCTGAAAAGGCATAAAGTTAATTACTCATTAAACAATTGCTAGAGTTAAATAGTGAAACTATCTGAACCTGTAGTGGATAGTTTTAAATTAGAGATGCAGCTATTTTTAGTTGTCATGAGATATTCATAATTTCTGTTTTTTCACCTTCAAATTTCAGTAGGCTAATTTTTTGTATTATTTATCCTAATTAGCTTATATAAAATAGTTAAAACATGAAGAATACATTTATTAGAAATAGATTATCAAAATCTATGGTGAATGAAAACCATTTCTTGGTTATTAAGACCTTGCCCTATTAAAATGAACTACTTTTTGGCATAAATTTCAAAAACATAATTGTGGTACTAAGAAGACCGAGAATGTATTTTATTTGTTTCACGTTAAAATGAAAAGATGGATGCAGTGGCATACCTAGTATACTTGTCACCTGAAATGGATAATTTTTAACATCCCTTCCTTCCTCTACATGACAAAAGCATTTTCAGTAATAATCATGAAATGAAACAAATAACAATTATTATGTCCAGAAAAGAAATGCAGAAAGTGAAAATTTTCATTTATTAAATTTCACATATATAATAATGTTAGTAAAAAATTAGTAAAATGTAAAAAAAAGCAAAGTTTTAATACTTTTTAAGTGCATTAATGTGTTTTTAGAAAAAAAGAAAAAATAATTATACTTACATATTGATTTGCCACAATGATGAATTATTCCATCACATGTTTTGGCTTTGAGCCTTCACTTCAGCAAATTTGTCAATGGCTTTGTCAAATTGGTCTTTACATATTCATGGTTGATAGAATCAGTATAACCAGATTTGTCAATCTATCTTCACTCATGGTTGATTGAAGGACACGTTATTTACTTTAATTTTAAATGCTTCTTTCACTTGAAGAAACAGATATACAAATAGGAAAGCTTTAAAACAAGGGTAAGTTTATCAGGAATTCATAAAACTCTCATTTAACTTAAATTCCAGAAATTGCAGTATCGTCCTTATCTTTGTTCTTTGCGATCAGTTCTAGTAGCTCTCAAACGTTTCTGCAGTTGAAACATTTCCACTAAAATACTTTCACCAGAAAATTTATCATAAATTTCTATTATATTTGGTAAAAATTTTCCAAAGCTTGTTATGGTTGTTAATTATTTGAGCTTGCTTCAGGCTCAGTTCATATCTCTAAACCATGCAGTACTGTGTAATCTTATGTTTCAACATTGATTAAAAATAAACAATTATAACACAGTGATTATGAAAATAAAGAAACAGAACTTGAAATAGTTTTGAAATAAACATATGTAGTTGAGTCTATGTGCAGCAGGGTTAGAATTACTTCCATGTAGCATACAATGTTTATTAAAGAATTAGTAATAAAGAACATGGTAATTTTTAGCTTGCATATAGCATATTATTAAATTTCAGTAACTGTAGCAGTTGTTTAGAACTTACACCAACAACAGTTGTTTTTGTTTTTGTTTTTTTTCCCCAGAGAGGAGAAGTGTCATTGGCATTGCTTAGATTGTCAGTGCATAGTGATAAAAAGAAGACTATCATTTATTATTGTTTCATTTTATTCCTTTAAAATTATCTACACACAAAGCACTCCCTTATTGCCTGTCCTAGGGGTGGACCTCTCTCATCATTGCTACACTACTGGCTGGATGAGAAAAATAATGATGAAAGCTGAAAAGAAACATTTATTTCCTTTTAACAGCAGGCCAAATAATCTTCTGGAATTAAGAGTTTCTAAATAATTATAAGAATAATGTGGCTCGTTGATTTATTTCTAGAATTATTCATTAAAAAAATACAAATTACATTCCCTTTTGCTCCTTACTAGGCTTGTTTAAATCATTATAAACGTGCCTCATGTTTGCTTATCTGCCACCACTGGCAGTGGAGTAATAGAACTTACTCTGATGTAATGGAGTGGATAATGAACTGATATACCAAGATTAAAATTTTTGGTAAGACAAACAAATCTCTGAAGTACCATTTGAGGTATTTCCTGGCCTTATCTGAAATGTTTAACGCCCTATCACAAACTGAAGGGAGGTGAAAGTATTCTGCTCAATATACGCATATCCTCCTGGATCTAGAAAGGATATATCTGAGAAATTGAATTAAAGTCTAAGAGAATCATAATGTGAATCTCAGCAGACTGCAGCAAATGTTAAGTTTCTGGTTCACAGCTTAAAAAATAACAAGATATGACACAATTCCAACATCTTAAGAATATAGTACTGCATAAATTGTAGTAAGTAAAATAACTGGAAAAAATAGCATTAAATCTTTTTGCAGAGTTGAAACTAAACAAAATCACTACACTTTGTAAGGTGTTTTTAAGGTGTTTCTATGCTTCATTGACAAATTTGATTGACAGAACTAAACTATGTCTGTCTGAACAGTCACAAAATAAACAGAAGAAATGCCCATTTGGTGCTTCCTGTTTGGTTCTGTTGATGAACTAATGTTCCCTTTTGCTGTAGCAATTGAGGATGTTTGTATTCTTGACCCCTCCAAAGCGGGGCAGGAAAGAATCTGAACTCTGGAGACTTGCTGTACTTCTGGCTTTGATGTGCTGCTCTGGCCTCTGTGGTAGAAGTATGCTGTGCAGAGAAACAGACCTAAACTTGTACTAAAAGTAACATAAATGCCAATGAAGAGTCTGACGCTTTGCAGTTGTGCCTTTTGGTTTACTTGTGTAAGAACATAATTTCTTTGTAACACACATAGCAGTTTCAACAGCCCTCAAAATTAAGCAGATAAAATACACAACACAAACAAGGCATTTTCTAAAAACTATCTAAAATGGTCAGTGAGGTAGGAGTCAAGTACTGAGAATGCTTTAAAGTTTTGAATTCCAAATTCCCTGTAATACCAGTGATTTCTATCCCCTGACACCAGCTACAGTTCTCCCAGCAAATAATTTGCCCAAGATCCTGACATGAAAATCCATCATCCTCCAACTCCACCTTTTCTGGAACCTCAACTTTATAAAACAGTTCGGGGGCAGTAATGACCTCCCAGGTCACTTTTGGGAGCTCAAAAATTTATACTAACCCTCTCCTTATTTGTTCACCTTGTGTTGTAAAAGGAGAAATCCATGAAACCTTTATATTAATCTTCTACTAGGAAATAAAGTCTTTGACTAAACTCTGTACCTGAGTCAATAGCTTACTTTTTGTGATGTGCTGTGTAACTAAGTAACAGAAAAACAGGTTTGTTCTGAAGAAGGATAGCACTATACCAGCTGGAGATACCTTTCTCTGACTTTTCCCTGTTTTTTCCTTTTCCTTGTGTTTACCTTTTCCTTGCTATCTGTACTGAAAACCCTTCAGAATTTTCCAGTTGCTCATTAGGGGGAACTCTTCTATTTTTTCTGGAGTTAGAAGGCCTTTGTAGGAGATCTGCATATTTGAAAATCACACAAATGAACCCAACATCAAAAAGGAAGTTTTGTAAATGTGAAACATCATGAAAATTTAACTGCCTAATTATTTTAAAGAATCTACTTAGAGTTATGTTTCAATTTGGGCTTTTCCTTCTTTATAGACTATTTCACTGGAATGAATTTAGGAAAATATATTTATTTTCTCATCTTTTTTAGAAATTTTTCTGTTTTATTTTGCTTTTGTACATTCTTTTTCTCATTTAGATTTTGATGCATTGTATTTTTCTTTCCATTCAGTCTTTACCCTAATTCATGCTCTATAATTCAGCAGTAAATTTCAGGGAGTATTTAAAATTTTTACATTTGACAAATGAAGAGAGAAACTAACAGTTTTTTTTTTGGGGGGGGGAAGCAAAATAGACATGGGGTATGACGGTAACAAGTCAAGATTTGGTCACCTTAGCATCAGCCAAAAGACACCCATGGTGCCACAGCACTGGATGGAAGTCCATGGCAATGAAGACAGACAGATGGTCAAACAATGTTATGGCAGCATCATTTAAATATTATTGGCAAGATCTAAAGAGATGAATTGGCATGAAGATCACAGTAACTGCCAAATGATTTTATTAGTCTTGGTGCAAGCAGTCCCCAAAACTGAAAGATATTTCACAGATAAAGGTTTTTCTTTTAAAGAAAGAGCTCAAGGGTACCTTTACCTCAGATTTTCCTTGCTTCTCTAGAGAGGCTCTCACTCCTCAGGCTTCTGGCCTTCATCTTCTTTAAGCTCCTCCAGAATGAAGGCTCTCTCCCCCTTACAATGGTGATGAACCAAGAGACTATCTGCATGTGTGCTGTAAGTCAGACAGCAAATTATAAGTGGGTATGCATTAGAGATGCAAAATGGTAAAACAGAGAGTATTGGTCTTCGTATGGAAAGCGAAAGAAAAAAAATCACTTAACATGCATCAGAGCATCACAATGTGACAAAGAGAAGTTGTATAAATATTTTAACTTTGCAAGAGACCATCTACCTATCCCAGTTGCAATACAGGGCATTAAGTTTTATGAAAATGTTGAAAGTTACAAGGATATGGGGATTAAGGCAAGGTAGAAAGTACAAGTTATTTTACATAATTTCTCTAATAAAACAAGGGAGAGAACCCATATGTATACAATTAAGCCTGCTCCTAGAACAAAAGAGCTGATAGGACTTTGGAGATGACATATTATAGCAGACCTCATTCAGGATGACACACCACGACTTGTGATGGACATTTTCAAAAATGTGCCCGGCCTCACCCCAGACCTACTAAAACAATGTCTGAGAGCAAAGCCTTGAAACTTTGCAAAATTTGGGCAACTAGCAGTCTTAGGCTTCTGGGGTTTCCTTTTGCAGAAAATCCACCTCTTTCAGAGACTTGTGGATTTGAGATCTTTGGTGTCTGAAGGACTCTTCTGAAGCCACCCAACATTATCCTGGGCTAGCAAACACCTGGCCCTAGCCTTTCAGGTGGCTGGTCACTTTAGGAGGGTTGTTTCTCACCCTAGGTGGACCAGTTAAACTCTGCTGCTTCCAAAAAAACCTAACACTGGAATACATCCCTACTTAGTCTCTAATTGTCATATAAAGGGGTAACAAGCACTTATTACTAGTATTTCATGGTGCAAATACGAAATGGGATAAATTGAGAGACAAGGAGAAAAGTAGGAGAGTGCATACAATCGCCTGAGTCTTCATTACCCACAATTTAGGCCAGGCAGACATAAACCACATGCACCCTCAGAATAATGAGACCCTGCCCCTCTAATGCTCCACCCATTGATAGGGATGGGTAGGAGAGAGCAGTGAACAAGATATAGCTTGTGTTTTCCTTGAGCTAACTCAGGCTGATTGAACTACAAACTGAGGGTCAGAGTGGGGTGGGTGTAGAGGGAAAGATAATGGGTATCTGGAGACATGTGGATTTGTCTACCACTAGTGTCGAACAAAGCCAGGCTCTCTTTGTGCTACACACACACACACACACGCGCACACACACACACACACACACATCACTGCACATAATCCTTAATCTGCAGAACAATCTCACGAAGTTTCCAAAGTTACCTAACCTGCAACTACCCTGTTCTTCCAATTCAACCATGATTTCCCTGCCCCTTTGGCTGAGGGAAACCTGAGACTCACAGAGTCAGCATAAATGGCTATTAGGGAGTAGAGTTGGGATTATAAAGTGAGTTTGACTCCTAAACTCCCAAATCCCATCAAGTGGCTTATTCTCAGCTATTAAAGCAGACAAGAAAAAAAAATAAGCAAAATATCTTTACTTCCCTGATTATGCCTGTTGTTGTATGTACCTTGGAGCCAGGTGAAAAACTAAGGAAAATCTGGCACGATGATTAAATAAAATATAAAGTCACATCAAAATAATGGTGGAATTAGTGGGAAAGACCAACAGCAGACATGGCTTTAGGACCTGTGTTTTCTGTGTTGAAGAATAAAAAAAAAATCTCTTTGAGGGTTGGAGGTAAGGGATGGGAAGGGGATCTATTGACTGTTGAGTTCATATAATAGGGGACCTTTTACTGAAGATACCCTGGACCACCAGAAAGACAAACAAGTGGATTCTGGAATAAATTAAGCCTAAAACATTGCTGGAGGCAAAAATGGCAAAACTGAAGCTGTCTTACTTCAGGTGCAACAGGAGAAGGCAGGGTTCTTTGAAAAAGACCATAATGCTGGTAAAAACAGAAGGTGGCAGGGAAAAAGACTAAATATGAGATGGACTGATTTCATAAAAGAAGCCATAGGCATGAGTTTATAGGAGCTAAGCAGGGCTGCTGAGGACAGGACATTGTGGGCATCACTCATTCATAGGGTCTCCAGTGTCGGAGCTGATTCAACAACATGTTAACACAGACACAAAGACAGTTACCCAGAATAAGTCAGAATTAAACTGAGATGTGAAGGTAGAGTAGGAGTTAGCTATATGGAAATGTGGGAACTGAATTTCAAGTGCAAAGGCTTGCAAACAGAAGAGAGAAGAATATATTCAAGAAGCTAAGAGTTTACCAACATGTCTGGAGTGAAGAAAATGAAAGGGAAAGAATCAAAACTTGAGGCTGTGAAGATAAGTAAGCACCAAATCAGGCAGAGCCTTACAGACCGTATGAAGGATGTTGTACGTACTTTCAGGGTCATATGAAGGCATGGTAGGATTTTAAGTAGAACCAAGATATGATCGATTCACATTTCACATCTCTCATTTTTCTTCCCCATTTTCTCTCACAAGCATTTACTCTAATAAATTTCTTGTGCATTTAATCTTGAATTGGCATCTGCGTCACGGAGAATACATACTAACACAAACTCACAGAAATTTTAAGAAAAGTAAATGAGTTAAGGTATTTGAATAGCATATTTTTTTAAAAAAAGATATTCAATCAATTTCTCGGGTATCTGTTAAATACCTTATTTTCAGTCTTTAGATTTAGGATCAGGAAATCACCTATAGCACAACCACACACACACACAAAAAACAAGCTTCCTGGGCTAGCTGTTATTTCAGGTTATTTGGTACTGTATTCTATTGCATTGCTGTGGTAATGATTATCACATGACTTGAAGGGATATGTTTTATCAAAATGTACTTTTTAAAAATCCTACTTATCTAGTAGAGTGGGATATGTTAATTAAAAGCTGTGAAAGAAACAATTTCCTAAAGTCCAGTCCCAATGGTGAGTTAGACTGTCCATTTATTGTCAGACAGATATCTGAAAGGGAAGTATAATTCTGAAATTAGTAATTACTATTTTAGTAAAAACAATGATAACAGGTTTTATCAGAACATTCATTGTTATTTTTATTACTGGGATATTAGACTGGTAATTCTATTTCTTTGCTGGTGCGTATTCTTGTATTCTTTGTAGACAAGACATTTATTCTAGATAATAGAGCATTTAGGCAGATGGTTAAGTCACTAAATGGTTAAACTACTAATTTGAAATCACGTAGATTATTATTAGTTCATTATCACACTATGATAAAACCTCTGCTCATGAGCCACAGGCCAATCCTATGTAATTAAAACTAGTTGGAAAGTCTTTACAGAAAGATTCATGAACTTAACCATGAACCCAACCCTGAGCTAGATTATGAATCTAACTCAAAAGCTTTGGTCTTACTGTCTTCTACTTGTCCCTCTGTTTTCTAGTCTCAATCTGAACTCCTTTCAGGATACATTTCAAAGATTTCTGAAGTTAAGAGATTTATTGAGGTAAATTTTAAACATTGATGTTCTACCTTAGATGCAAATTAAGTTCACTTGGGAATTTTAGGACAAAATGTAGTGACTCCAGCCCATTAAAAGGGAATCAAAGTATTTACTGGGGGATAGTGAGAAGCAGGAGACATCTGCATTTTTTAAAGCACTAGATACAGTTCTGATGTGAAACCGGTGTCATGAGTCATGGCTTCAAAAGCCATTGATTGCCTAATTTAATGCAGTATAACATGGTGCGTTAGAGTCTGGGCTCTGTAGTTAAACAACCAGAGATCAGTTCCCAACTCTGGCCCTTTACTAGCTTCATGAGCATCAGTAAATTACTTAATCTCTCTGTACCTCGTTCATTCAACATTCAGTGTTTGCGTGCCAGGCTGTGTTTTGGACATGTTCTAGTGAACAAAACAAATGGAAATTCCCGCCCATGTGACATTTATATTCTAGAGTAAGGACACTGACAAAACAACATAAAACATGTATATGAAGGTGGTATGACAACAAGGGGGCCAAGTGTGTTAGGGGGATTGAGAGTGTGTGTGTTTATTAGATCTTCCACACTCATAGAATTGTGAAGATTAAAAAGAGTTTATATGTAAGGTGGTTGGAACAGCGCCTGGCACAGAATGTTCATTAAGTGCTGTCGTTCTCTTATTTTACCAATGAGGAGACTAATATCCAGAGAAGTGGAGCAATATGCCAAGTAACTCTAAAAGAGGAGGTGAATCAGGTTCTGGACCCTCACCAGAGCCCCTCACTCACTTCTAGAAGAATTTCAATCTGGAGCTGGAAGACAAATGCTAAAACAGTGGGACCAGGATCTGTCTCTTGACACAGATTCTTGTACCTGAATGTAGCTCTTGCTGATGCCATACATCAGAATGCAGTTTTTATTTGGCATCCCTGAGGACATGGATAAGATGAAGGGCTAAAGGAAATCACCTTGCCTGTAGCACAGATCAACTCCTTAAGCATCTTTATATTAAAATAATCATATGAGGGGTTAGTTATCTACTGATCTCTATTTACATCATGAATAGGTAAACAATGGCTAAGGAAAAATGTAAAAGGACACTAAAAAATGCATTTTGATATAATTTAATATAATAATAATTATATGTTATATATTTATAATTATTTTTATAATTATTATTATATTAAATTATAATATTTCTATAGAAATATATAGATTATTATTATATTAAACTATAATATTTATATAAATATATAATAATAGTTATTATTATTCTATTAAATTTTTCTTCAAATAATAGACACTATTGTGTGAATAAAGCAAATATGATAATTCCCAAAATATTCTTATGCCAGAGCAGTATTTTAAAGCATTCTTAAAAACAGATAGAACTTAGAAAACTTACAAGAGACCAGAAATCAGGAAAGCGATAATTGAAGACATTTTCTTGAGAAAATGTATTATTGGAATAACTTATCTGAGCCAAAGTCCTATGAGATGTCCAAACAATTCTCCTAACCCTTTATTAGAATGATTAATATTTGTTTGGATTACAAGATAATTATGAAGGTTAAGACCCATAGGATGTGACCAAGCTGAAATTTTTTCCCATGACTCTCAAAACTAAAAAAAATAAATAAATTTGAGATTGAGTAAAGGAAAAAGAAACAACCAATTTAAACATGTAGCAAAACATTCTAGAACCTATGTGAAAAACATAATTTGCTCTGTTAGTCATGCCTTATGATAACGCAGCAAAAATCTTCTTTTATCTTTATTATGAAAGCATATGGACCAGAAAAGAAAAAGACAAAACAGTAACTCTTGATTAGGTTTAAGAGATTAAATTGACAGAAAAAAAATAGGGAAAAGGAAATCATCAAGGCATTAGCTGAGAGGCTTGGAAACAAAGATAAGTAAAGTGAGACTTGATGTAAACAGTGAGAAAATTGCTCCATGCCTAGGAGGCTTAAGTTTACATATAATTCATTGCTCTATGAATTTTCTCTCTGATTCAGAATCTGAGTTAGCATAAGTTATTCTAACTCTGTTGGCAATTAATTTACACACACAAAAAATCACACGCAAAACGTTTAAAGAGGCTCACATTAACAAGTGTTGGCGAGGATATGGAGAAAAGAGAACGTAGTTAGTAGGATTGTAAATTGGTATAGCCACTATGGGAAATAGTATAGAGAAAAAAATTTAAAGTAGAACTACTATATGTCCCAGCAATTCTACTTCTTGTTATTTATCCTAAGAAATCCAAAACACTAATTTGAAAAGATATATGCATCTCTATGTTCACTGCAGCATTATTTACAATAGCCAAGATATGGAAGTAGCTTAAGAGTCAATAGACGAATGGTTAAAGATGTGGTACACATAAAGCAATGGAATATTACTCGATCATAATAAAAAATGAAATCTTGCTATTTGTGTCTATATAGATAGACCTAGAGGGCATTATGCCAAATGAAATAACTCAAAGAAAAATAAATACCATATAATTTCAATTATACGTAGAATCAAAAAACATAAACAAACAAACAAACAAACAAACACAAACAAACTCATAGATACAGAGAATAAATTGATGGTTGCCAGATGGGAGGGAGTTTAGGAGGATGGATGAAAAAGGTGAAAGGGATTAAGAAGTACAAATTGCCAGTTATAAAAATGAAGATATTTGTCTATGGCCATGCTACCCCGAACAAGCCTAATCCCGTCTGATCTCAGAAGCTAAGCAGGATTGGGCCTGGTTAGTACTTGGATGAGAGACCACCTAGGAAGACCAGATGCTGTAAGCATAAAAATAAATAAATAAATAAGGGATTGTAAGCTGACAAGGTCCTTGCAATCTGTGAGGTCAACCAAGGGTTGCCTTGCCTAAAAAAAATAAATAAATAAAATAAATTAGGATGTAAAGTGCAGTATAGGGTATATAGTCAATAATATTATAATAACTATGTATGGTTAGATGAATATAAGACTTATGTATGAGACTTATCTGGGTGATCACTTCATAAGGTATATAAATGTCTAATCACTATGTTGTACACCTGAAAATAATATAATATTGTATGTGAACTATAAATGGAAAATAAACTAAATTTTAAAAATCTTAAAAAAAAGATGCTCACATTTATGGGTGTTAGAGAGCCAATGATTGTTACTAACCAACAAAAACATATATAAAGATTTCTAATCAAATTTACCAAGTGCTCCATAAACCTGTTTACAAAGCAGTGTGATGGTTTATTTCTGTTTGGTTTTATTTTAGAATTCATAACTCCAATCTCTATTTAAAGAGATAGATAGATGATGATAGATAGATAGATAGATAGATAGATAGATAGATAGATAGATAGATAGATAGATAGAATAGATAGATATACACCATCATCGACTCCTACCCGGGCTACAGCGAGACTCATATTCCTCGTTCCACTCATGTTCCTCATAGTCTCCTTTTACACACAGCCAGAGTGAGCTTTCCAAAACATAAATCAGAACGTGTAATTCTTCTTTTCAGTGTTTCTCCCTGATGGCTTCCTGTTACACTTCAAATAAATCCAAATGCATTCTATGGCCACAGGACCTCTGTCCCCTGCCCTGCTTGTGCCTCCAGTTTCAGCTCCAGTTTTCTTCCATCTGGCTGGGTGTACCCCAACCATTGTGCTTTCTTGTTGTTCTTCCAGGGTGCCAAGTTCTTTCCTGCCTCAGGTCTTTACACACACTGCTCCTTCTGCCAGATATATGCTTCCCCACACTTTTATATGGCTGGTCCTTCACATCATTTACATCTTGCTCAAACACCACCTCCTCAAAGGCTCTCCTGGCCAACATATCTAAAATTCCCCACATCTCTGCCCTTTACTATTTCCTTGTCCTCCTTTATTTCTTTTAAAGCATTTGCCACAATCCAAAACTATATCCTTTTAATGTACATGTTCATTTTTCATATTGTTTCTTCTGCTCATCAGAAGATAAGCATCCTGAGGGCAGGGACGTGGGCATCTAGTTCACTGATATATCCCTAGTGTCTAAAACAGTCAGTGAAATATAATAGAAATAATGAGTGAGGCAAAAAAAAGAAAGAAAGAGTTGTGTCTCCAGCTCAGATTCTGGATTCCAGCAGGCTGAGCTGACTATTTCATGTTTGTTACTTTTTGCCTATAATAACAACAACAAAATAGCAATAAGCTACATGTCTATCAATAGATGGCTATTAAATAAATCTTGGAACATGCATATGATAGAATAAGATGCACCTATATAAAAAAAAATTAAGAAGATCACAGTGTATCTATAAAATCAGGTGAAAAAAGGAAGTTACAGAATGTGTGCTCTGATTATCTATCTGCCTTGCTGTCTCTGGGCTGCTCTTTTGGTCTGGAATGTTCTCCAGACCTTTCTGAGAACATTCCCCAACACACTATTTAAAATATTTTCTACATTCCCTTTACTCATTAATCTCATGACTTGCTTTATTTTTCTGCAGAGTTATTATCATCATCCAAAATTATATTATTTACTCGTATATATTTATACATGTTTAATTGTTGGTCTTTCCTAGAGGAATGTAAACACCTTGAATGGAGGAACCTTGACAGCCTTATTTATAGTTGCCTTCCCAGAGCCTAGAACAGTGGCTGGAGTAAGATATAAGTAAGAAATGAGAGAAGAAAGATATAGAACTGAGTTTCCTAATCAGGTTCTGTTGGATTCTAGAGTATATCTACCCACATAATGTGCTACCTTTCATTCTTAAAATCTGTGTTAGGACCTTAGTGTTTTCAGGCTGAAAGGAACTTTAGAGATCGTCTAATTCAAGCCTTGATTTTGCAGAAGAGACAACAGAGCTGAGGGTTAGATGATGTGTGGAGGTCTAGGGAATATGGGGGGCGGTCAGTGGTGAGAGAACAATATTTTTACTTTTTCAGCTTTGACATATGTAATGTGTTTCTTATTTTGAAAAAAAAAAACACATAAATGCATTTTGAAAGATATCAGTAATATGGTAGCCAGTCAAATAATTCAAGCACGAGCACTGTGAGGGTGTGGAGGAAGATAAGTCTCTGTGGGCACAATTATTGGTCAGGGAAGGCTTCCTGAAAGAAGACATAGCTGGACCTTAAAGGCAGAAGGGATTTGACAGAAAGATAAAGCACATAGCTTCTGCTCTGAGGGTTCACTCCTCAGTGGAAGAGAAAGCTCCGTCAGCAATCCGTATAAGACAGTCCTAACTGCTATCACTTACCTCTGTGCAGTGCTATGCATACACAGAGGAGGCGCATTAGTCTGCTAGGGCTGCCATAGCAAAATACACAGACTGCATGGCTTAACAAACAAGTGTATTTTCTCACAGTTCTGAAGCTTGAGAACTCTCAGATTAAGGCGTCAACAGATTGGGTTCCTGATGAGAACTTTGTTCCTGGCTAACAGATAGCCAACTTCTGGCTGTGTCTTCACATGATTGAGAGAGAGACAAGCTCTCTGGTGTCTCTTTTTATAAGGGCATGAAACCCCTATGAAGGTCTCACCCTCATGAACTCATATAATCCTAATTACCTCCCAAAGTCCCCATCTCCAAATGCTATCACAATGGGGGTGAGGGTTTCAACATATGAATTTTAGGGAACAGAAACAGTCAGTCCATAACAGGAGGGAAGTGTTAACTTTGCCTATGATTAGAGAGGAAGTGACTCCTGAGCTTGGTCTTAAAACAGACATAGGAGATCAGCAATGGAGGAATAGCGAGGGCATGCCATACAGAGAAAACGACAGGCACAAAAACACAGGAGGAGGAATTAAAGGTGAGCATTTCAGCATAGACAGAGTAAGGATTACCTATAGGGGGAAAAAAAAAGAGTGAGGTAGAGAAACTAAGTTGAGACCAGATTATAGATAGTCCCTGAGCATGATATGAAGGAGCTTAAAATTTCTTTTCATGGGCAATGGAAGTGTGATGAAATTGTGTGTGCGTGTGTGTGTGTGCATGTGTATGTGTGTGTGCATTATAATAAAGTTGTTTGGATGACAGTAATACAAGTTTAATATTTGAAAACTGAATATTAAAAATTTTTAATGTTGAAATAATTTCAAACTTACGGAAAGTTTGCAAGAATAGTACAAAGAATTTCGGTATACTCTTTACCCAGATTTCCCAGTTTATTACTATTTTACCACATTTACTTTATTATTCTCTTTTCCTCTCTCTGTATAATGTATTACTTATGTAAACATATAAAAATAGAGATATATAGATGTACATATGTATGTATATAAACATACATGGATATATACACACATATAGGCTCACACGTACATACACATATTTTTTTTGCTGAACTAATTGAGAGTAATTTTTATACCTTTTTAATTGTTCAGTGTCTATTTTCCAAGAATAAAGACATTCCTTTTTATAACCACATTACTGTTATTAAATTCAGGAAGTTTTAATGCTGACGTAATACTTTTATCTATTCCAATTTTGTCATTGTCTTAATAATGACCTTTTACTACAGTAATGTTTATCTTGTATGAGACTAAATCCAGGATCATGTGCTTTAGTTCATTTTCTTGTCTCTTTAGTGTCATTTAATCTGGAAAGTTCCTCAACCTTTATTTATTTTTCATGACATTGACATTTTAAAAAAACCAAGGAGGATTTTAAAAGCAAATGGTATGTTTTAAAATACTTTATTATTGAAAAATGACTAAAGTCAGTGACAAATGGATGGTTAAGAAAGAGCATCAAACAAGGGGCAGAGAGGAGACTCAGGAGATGAAAACAGCTGAGGTGATGAAGGCCTAATGGGACGGGAGAGCAGGGCACCCATGCGAGTGATTCAACAGCATTTAGTGCTGATTGTGTGTGAAAAATAAAGAAAATGGAGTTTGATTCTAGCTTGGGCCATTTAATGGATGGTGAAAAGGATCATTAGATAAGAAATAAATTTTACTTTTTGTCTGATTTTAGGTTGAAAGAAGATAACCAGTTTTGTCTTTGAATTATAAGTGCATCTGTGTATTATACAGTTAGAAATAAGACAGGGAGCTCAGGTGAGGTATCTAGGATAGAGGATTACCTAAAGAAAGATAAATCCATCTTCTGCTTATCCTTCTATCTCCTGGCTGAGCTCTGAACACAGCAGACGCTTAATAAAGATTGTAGACTGACGACCATCTCACAGTAGCCTAAGAATAGACCAGGTATGGCCAAATTTCCTTCTGGGAAGATGACTGCTGAGAGGACTGGGGGGATTTCCCAAAAGACTTGAGGAATCCCTGAGTCAGAGGATCAGGGCAGCTCCTCCCCTGTTGCCGAGAATCAGTCAAACAGGAATTAACAGAGTTCCGAAAGCATACAGCACTTTCTACCAGGTCTGCCATCCTTATCCAGAATTTCCAAATCCAAAAATACTCTTATTTTCGTATCTCATTTGGCAGCAAAACCTGACCTGAAATGATTCTGAAGCTTTCGATAGTGTGTATTTATCCCACTCACTGAATATTTATACATTGCACTGCATGAATATTAATATTTTTGATAACAAAGGCTGCCTCAGAACTCCCTGGGAATAATAATTAATTCATGGTATATCTACCCTATCTTTCTCCTTTCTAAACTCTAAAAAATTCTGAATTTCAAATTCATGGCACTGAAAGATTTCAGGTAAGGAAATACGGAAGTGTATTTAAAAAGTGTTGGTAAATAATTTGCATCCTAGACTGTGGCCTTTAAATGAACATTTCACTGATGAAAATGTGAGTGGAGCTCACAGAAGGCCCCCAAGCTTTGGCACCTTATATCCAGAATGACTGCTCCTCATTTCAGCACCTTTGGCGCTTTACTTGATTCTGTGTCTCAGCAACCAATACCGGCTCACCAGTCAATTCAAAGCCTCACTCTTCTCCTTGATATGGTTTTTGCTATTTGATCGCTGACCCTCATAACTTCCTCTAAACAAAGCCCCTCCCCTTGATATGGTTTTTGCTATTTGATCGCTGACCCTCTTGAATCATAACTTCCTCTAAACAAAGCCCCTCCTCTCCTCAGCTTTACTCCATCCTCACTATGCTGTGCCCTGTGAGACTCATAACCTACACCTATTCCCTGCTGTCCTGTGCCGAACCCTGGCAGGTGGGGATGTGTGTGCAAAAAGGAATCAGACTAGCCAGCCATTCAACCATCTGATTGGTCATTTATTGGATCATTCATTCATTCAAAAAATATATACTGAATCTCTATAATGTGCCAGATGCTGTTTTAGGTACTTGAAGTACAGCAATTTATAGACATATTTAATGTCATCATTGAGTTTACAGTCTACCAAGATATTAAATAAGTAATGAATAATTAACTACAATTGTAGTAAGTGCTACAAATGGGGATGCAGACTGTGGTAAAAGTGTGTAAGGAGGAGGAAGGAGCCTAACTTGGCATAGAAGCTCAAGGAAGTCTTCCCAGAGGAAGTGGCCTTTGAGCTGAGATGAGAAAAACCAGTAGAAGGTAGCCTGGTAGCCCAGTGAAAAGCGAGAGGAGGGCGAGGAGAATGAAGGTGGGGAGAATTGCTGACAAAGCAATCTGCATTAAAAGGACCCAAGGCAAGAAGGAACTTGGCCAAAGTGTGGATGTGAAAGCCACAACTGTGGCTAAAGGGCAGAAAGAGAGAACCTGGGGTGAAGTAAAGAAGTTTAGTCTTTAACCTTAGAGATAATCAGCCATTGAGGGGCTTTAAGTAAAGATGTGTCCTAATCAGATACTACTTATTAGATCACTCCAGTTGTGGGAAGAGAAGGAATTATAAGATCAAGAGTGAATGAATGAAGAATTGAATAAAATAGTGCTTCCCTCTTAGGATACACAGACATCTAATAGAAGAGGTAACATGAAAACACTCCAAATGAGCGTGCCCCTGAGCCGAACTGGACCTCCCTGGTCCTGAAACAGCGGGTTACAAAGCCTTGCTCCACATGGGTAAGGCCAAGGCTTCCAGGAAGGATCTGCCGTCTCCAGGAAGGAAAAGAATCAAGACTCCCTTCCAGGTGGGTCGTTAGGACCATCTTTCACCTCTGAGGAAGAAGCCTATCCCAGAAAATGTTGCCTTCTCACACACACACTCACTATAACATTTCGGCCTGACTACCTCAGTAGTCCAACTACAATTCTATAGTCAAAGAATGCTCTATCTCTTAGGCCTTCCCTCGATATTGTGTGTGTGTGTGTGTTTGAATAGTGTCCCAGTAAAAATCACAGTTGGGATAACTTTGCCTTTAAGTTTGTCTTTCATAAATGCTCATCATTTAAACTCTTAAGATGGCCACGAAGTTTGCATTAGAATCATAATCTTATGTTATATATAAATGACTTCACTTAAACAGGGCAGAATTTACTCTGGCTTACTTCCATACTCCAAGACTTTTATGCTGCCTGCTGGCATTAGGAACACTGCTGGAATTCATTCTTGAACAGAACTTTTCCTGAACTGAAACTCTATACTAAAAGCAGTGAAGAAAACTTGTTACCATTCATTTATGTTGGACTTAGATTCAAAGGGTGGGAGGAGTGGAGAAAGGACAATAGTTCTTTGACACTAGAAAACTAAGTTAGTAGAAGGCCAAAAATCCCTTCATTAGACTTGATAGCCTGAGGCAGAGTAATCAGGAAAACAATTATGCAAAGTAGATCTTAAGCAGGAGGGGAAAGATAAGATAAGTATATGTCATGAAACATATTAAGCCATTGCCAAATGGTATATGTGATTCCTCTGAATTCTAAAAATTATCAGCTCTTCACAACTGTAATAGTTTACCAATGAGTGATAAAATTATATATTCAGCAGTAAAAGGAACTTGTACACTTGAAGTTGGGCTTTTTTTCTTTCATTTTTGCATCTATATAAAAATAATGTTA
Source organism: Pteropus alecto (assembly GCF_000325575.1). Classification (NCBI taxonomy): domain Eukaryota; kingdom Metazoa; phylum Chordata; class Mammalia; order Chiroptera; family Pteropodidae; genus Pteropus; species Pteropus alecto. The sequence continues at coordinate 10,055,478 of NW_006494612.1, read as the reverse complement.
TAATATGGAAGGAAATGAGTACTGTACTATTAAAAACTACTTAGGATTCCAAAAATAGTAACAGCTACCTAAAAGGCAAGACTTGAAACTTACTATTCAAATGTTACTCTATTATTTCCAATTGTCCCTCTAATTGTGACTTTGGATCTCAAATTTAGTAGTTTAGCACTGAATAAAAGTCTTTCTGAAATGTGTGAACGTGTGTCTTCTCTTTACTCTCTTAATACTGTACCCATCTTTCTAATTAAAATTTACACTTTCTTTCTGAACTAAGATTTAGGAATAACTGCCAAAGTTTTTTTAAAAAATGGTTTGAACAAAAGCATATTGTTAGCAGTCTGGCAGTTTATTAAAATTTCACAACTATATTTCCAATTTTAGCCTATGTGCTGCCAAAGCGAGCACCACAACTATATTTCCATCTAACGTTCCACATTATCCTTGCCCATAGCCAACCACCACCCAAACACTAGCAATCTCAGAAAACAGCAGTGTGTTAAGTAACTTTCCTTTAGGCCATATTAATTTTACTTGGTCAATTTGAAGTCACAATATACTGTGGAATTGTCCATTTCAACATCAATAACTGTTAAAGCTGTGCTTGGATCTCTTAGGTGAGAAAAAAAAAAGCCATGAATATTTTTGTTCAAGTTGTGGAGATCCTACAAATTGAGAGAAACCTCCCTCATCTCTATCTCTGTCTCTGTCTTTATTCCTATATATCTAATATCTAATCTATATCTATCTAGATCAATATATTTTTGGATTATGTCTTCCCTGCTTATAATGCCTTACTGTAACCTGAGGGCAACTGAGTCCAGGGCTTGTGCTGCCTGTGCAGCTCGGCCAATAGACCCATAGGAGTTGAGCCATTTAGAATGGGTGTTTATTGTCCTAGGACTGGTGATTTGAGAAGGCAGAAAGTTAACACCTTCAAAAACTGCCTAACTTTCTCAGTCCAGTTTAAGGGAAAATCTGGGCATTATTCCAGAGGCTGTGCGAAGGTTCTGGGGGCTTCTGTTGCGCTTCATGGTGCCTCCCCTCTGGCAATGTGGTCCTCAGGAACAAAGATGAGAGTCATCTGGAACGAATGCTAGACCATAAAGACTGTGATCAGTAAGCATAAGAACATTAATCATAAATTTCAGGGCAACTTTCTGTGGCAGGGGATGTTCCAAGCCTCGGGGGACAATCTATTGTTAAGCTACAGGGAAAGGAAAGGTGAGGCCCACAGGCTGTGACTATGGGGGTTCTACCTGAGCTCTTCTTCATTATGATTCATTTGGGAAAAAGGATGGAACCCTCCCACATTCTAAAGTAACTTACACACGTGCTGCTGTGGCTTCTGCATTAACTAAAAGATTTAATAACACTGCAGAAAAATCCCAAGTAAAAATGATAGCATCCCCAGAAGATTAGATCAGTTTAGAATTTCGTTTCTTCTTCCTAAAAATCCTTGATGGTCCAACCAGTAATACCTCAAAAATCCATCCAGAACTTGAGTTAATATATATTTGTAACTATACTCAGAACTGTTTACTCCTACCCACCTCTCCACTACCCACAAATGTGGCACACATTTCTTTTCCTTTTTGTCTTGCTGTCTGCTCACCATTAAAACCAGGAATTTAAAAATGAGGACGTTTTGAAGGGCAGACTCTACAAAACTGATATAACTTGGCTTATACTCTTAAAATTTTTGGCCCAGGATAGTCAAATATATTTTAGTCATAATAGTTGTAAGACTTATAAGCTCAAATGAAACCCAAAATCAAAGAATAATTTTTTAAAATTCAAGCAGCCTTTCAGGATGAGAGAGTTTAACAACATTTTTAGTGTACCATGACTTTGAGGCATTCTGTTCTCTAATAGCTTTCTAAACTCATAATTATAGATAACTTTTAATTGGCTCAAATTATTCTTAAAACTGGTAGAGGGAGAAACTGCTTTTTATTTCTCAATATACAGTCCTCTCATCTTCCCCAAGAATTTTAGGTGAACACGAAACCACATTAGCTAGAGACTAATTTCTCTCTGCCGCCTTTACAAACCAAGATTTGCCATTGGCATGTGAGTGGATATGACTCTGGAATTTTTAAGTCACATTAGAAAACTGCTCACTTTCATGCCTTATTTCCCCATATTACTTAACAATATTTAATAATTACCTACTTTATGCAAGCTGATACTATCCTGGGAATAGAAAAACTAGTAAAAATTGTCTTTATGTTCAACTTGTTTCCAAATTAAGAGATATAAGTAAAATAAATTCACAAATAATTCAAAACAAGGTAAAACAAAACAAGTCAACGTAACAGATGTACGAACAACGCCTAACAGTTCAAAGGAAAAAGATAATACATATAGGCTGAGGCATCTAAAAATATTTTATTCAGGAGTTAAATGATTGAGAAGGGTGTTGATGAATAGATAGAGAGTGGGAGAGGGTGGCTCCTCGGCCCCCAGCCCACATCTCAAAATGCAGAAAAGGTCAAGTTGCTTCTTGCGAGTCTTGACACTGGAATTGAGTTAGCTAACAGTGTTGCATGAGCATTAAATGTCAGAAAATACGTTAATGTTTTACATACTTAGCTTTTTATAGTGGCTGTAACAAAGGACCACAAACTTAGCAGTTTAAAACAATACAAATTTAATATTTTAGAGTTTTGGAGATCAGAAATCCAATATGGATTTCACTGGACTAAGCTCAGGAAATCAGCAGAACTACATTCCTTTCTGGACACACAGGAGAAAATCAATTTCCTTGCCCTTTCCAGTTACTAGAGGTGGTCCACATTTCTTGAATAGTGGCCTCTTCCTCCATCTTCAAAGCAAGCAATGCTGGTAGAGTTCTTTCCACATTGCATTATTTTTTAATTTTTAATAGTAAAAATGTCATTTTATTCAGGAAAACATAAACATTATCAATATATACATATGTGTGTATGTGTGTACATGTGTATGTACGTGTATATGTGTGTGTGTGTGTGTGTGTGTGTGTGTATATATATCAGATCATGTAATTATATAAGAAAACATTAACAGAAATGAAGGGAGAAATATTTAGCAATACAAAAATAGTAAGAAACTTCAATATTCCACTCTCAACAACATATTGCATTATTCTAACCTCTTCTGCTTCCCTCTTTCACTTTAAAAATTCCTTTTAATTACATTGGGCCCAAGCAGATAATCCAGGAAAATCTCCCTATCTCAAGGTCAGCTGATTAGCAACCTTAATACCATCTTCATATGGGTAGATGACTTAAATGGGTAGACGCAGATTGCCTCTCTCTTCTGAGTTAGAATTATTTCCAAATTGGACTTCATAAATTTTCTGATAACAAAGCTTTGTTTTCAAAACTTCCTCCTCGATATAGAACAGTGTAAACTAATGAAATATTTATTGGCTAGAGGTCTTTTATCTTTGAGTTTATTCAGCAAATAAAATTTCTGAACCCCAAGTCTGAGAATCTGGAAATGATATCATCAGAAGTATCTGCAGTGTCAGGAGATTTTATTTCTTAAATCTGTCTCATATTTAATAAATGCTTCCACTTAGGGCATTTGTTTCCTGAAAGCCATATGCTTTGGTTAGATTAATATATTAAAGTTCTCATGGCTGTTTAAGTTAGCCTTCAGTGTGGAATCATTCAATCAATGTAGCCAACAGTGTACAAGAATCTTCTGGGTACTGGGCAATGAATATACAAACCCTGGAAAAATGAGTTATCAGGAAAGAGACAACAGTCCTTGAGTTCCCCCATTACTGTCAAAAATTTCAAGAAATCAGAAAAGCAACGAAGCACAGTAGAAAGAACTTTGAAGTCAGGCAAACTGAGTTTATATTCACATTCTATTACTTACTAGCTATGTAACTTTAGGCAAGTCATTTGACTTCTTTAAAATTTCCTATCTTTACAACACAGTGAATTCTACCTATGTCATAGAAGGGATAAGATCATTTCTATTAATGATTAAATGAATGAATGGTGGTCTCTTTCCAAATTAACCTTTCATTTTTAAAACAGATGTGCATAGAATGACTTGCTCACAAACCAAAGGAAATTGTACTACAGTCTTAGAGTCAAAGAATTCACAAGGCAGAAGTCTCAGCTAATGGATGAAATATTATGACAACCAAAGTATCAAGTTAGATATCATAATGTGAACTTTTCATATTAAATTTTTTATGTGGAAAGTAGTAAATGACTTTGACGAAATTTGGTTTAAAACAAGAGGGCTATGTTTTATCATTAAAGTCTAGTTGTTCTAAGATTCTTTGACCCTGGGACTGTACTCACACACAAAAATTACTGATATTTTTGTAAGATTATATACAAGTTCTGGAGTTTTAATGAACAGTGACAACACAAATTCATAGGAACACTGTTAAATGGTTTAGCTACTAATCTAAACTTCTAGAAATTGCAAAGAAACATAGTATTTAGAAAATGCAAAGAAACATTTTCTCTTGTATGAAATTTCTGAACCTTAGGATGTTAAGATGCTTTCAAAATATAAGAAATGTCTATTAAAAGGCTTGACTATCAATTTTGGTATTGTACCGAACAAATCATTGTGATTCAATGACTTTTGTAAATCTATGTAATTATTTTTGTTTTACCTACATTATTTTCATTTTATTTTAAATTAGTTTACCTTACTAAAAATACAGTAGGGGTTTGTCTCACCAAGCATATATGATGAATGTAATTACACAAATTTTTCAACTAACACCTCCTGATTTGGACTCATTTAGCTTCCTCTCTCTGAAAGATAATGACTCAGACACATTTGCAAATCATTTTAAGTCTATAAGTTTTATAGTAAAGAAACACAACATTTGATTATCTTTTTGATATTATCTATGCTAGTAGATAAGTACTTCTAGTATACTTACTTCCAATTATAAATACACACAATTTTTGCTCAAAAAAAATGCTAATTGAAAACATGAATTTTAATGTTTTTTCCTTAATACTTTTATAAAGTAATGGCCTGCTATCTCTGTGGTATGACATTTTAGTTCTATCAAGGACCCCCTCACCCCCCGCTTTTTTACCACCTGAAGACACTATTATGTTTAGAACAGCACTGTCCAATAGAACTTTCTGCCATAATGAACTGTTGTATGCTGTCCAATACAGTAGCCGCTAGCTAGATGTTGCTACTGAGTATTTGAAATATGGTTAGGGTGATGAACTAAAATTTTAATTTCATTTATTTTAATTAATTTAAATAACCACATGTAGCTAGTGACACTGCAGATCTAGAATGCATTTAAAATAGCGGGAACAGTGGACAAGTATGTTTACTATGTCTTCCTGCCCCACCCACTTCTCAAACTATTCAACTCTTATCCATAGCAAGATATAAGTCAAGTCTCATTTCCTCCATGAATCTTTCACTGACCACTCTAATCCACGTGGATGTCTTTCTCTGGACTCCTACACACATAATTGTTTTATAATAGAATTTAGAATTATATCTTGTACAATACTTTAATTTTAATGCATATTTTGGCATAAAACAATACAAATTTACTACCAGCTTCTATTCATTAAAAGATTATAGTGTTAAATACTTTGCACATGTCTTATTTCTTCTCCTTAATAGGCCTGTAAAGTATGTATTATAAACTCTATTTTACCTATGAGGAAACTGTGGTTCAGAGGGATGATATGATTTGCTCAGGTCAAACCAATAATAAATGGCAGAGCTCAAATTTGAAACCAGGTCCATGATTCTAGTCTACATAGGTAGGGACCTTGTCAGACTATGTAGGGTCATTTGAGATACTCTGGCCTGATTTGATTATTGGAAGCCATCATAACAAACCTAAAGCTGTTTGAGAAAACTATTTTGTAACAATTGCAGTTCAGTTGGAATAAAAGATTATGATTTAATTTAAATTACAAGAGTATTTCATTTATAGTGAAAGACCATTCCAAAGTTCTTCATAGACTAGACATCATTTTCTCAAAGACCAGTTGCTCCCTCTAGTGAAGATTGATGGGAATATCATATCAAGTATTTAAAGAGTCTCAGCAGGAGCTTACCTTCCTTAGGGGTCACTTGGAAATTAGTGAAAATGCATTTTGTTATTACAAAGAATGGGAGTTGTCATTGGCTTTCATTAGGTTGGGTCAGGGATGCTAGATATTATGCAGGAAGTCCTCATCAACAAAAAAATGCTCCACTTCCGAGAGGAAAAACTCACTTTTATTTATCTGAGGTTGGATTTTGACATAATTTTACATATAAAAACAAAATATACTTGTACTGATTTACTGTGCAATAGATTTTACATTGTGCAATAGATTTTCCAAGAAATTATGGCATTTCATCTAATTTAAGACATTATCAGTTGTAAAACATAATATTATTTAAATATCAAGAAAAAAACAAGAAAAACATTGCCATTTAAACTATGCATTTAGACATATTTTTAACTTTGTCTTTATTTAAATAGCTGTTGTATGCTTATTTAGACATAAATCAAACATCACACTTGGACATATGTAAGGGGAAAACAAAAGCAAAATAGTTATTTTCAAAACTTTTCCACATTCTGAAAATTTCCTGAAACAGGTTTTGACTCAGAGTTGTCAATATCCATGTTTTTTCAAACAGTATTATTATCCTCTCTCCTATCAAGTATTATGATGATGCTATATTTCTTAAAACAATGCTCAACTCTTGTGTCTAGGGTTTTCTTCGAAGCCACTGACACCAATTACAAAAGTTTTGATGCTGGTATTTTTTTGAGCCAGACAGGAAATTGGTAACAATAACTAAGTTTGCACATGCTCAGGCAATGACAATAACAACCATATCATGACTGACACCTGGCTGATGGTGCTTTTAAGACATACAAATTTCAGAAATGTGAAAACATATTTCCTACAGTGGAAGCAATGGACTGTGGCAATCGAGGGGAACTTTTCCTTTTATTTTTCAAAACTTAACTAAGATTTGGTCACCAATCAAGAAAATGCTACTCATGGTATTTGAGCCACAAGTAAACCTGTCAGTCTCCATCCATGGTGGCTTTGTCAACAGATTTAACTATTTTGTCATTTTTTTTTTATAGAGTAGGTATGTTAATGCCTTTACATATTAAAAGACACTAATATAAATTACTTTTATTTCTTTTATATCAGAGGCATTATTATATTGGTTTTTCTATGTATGTACATAGGCAGGTGGTATTATCTATTAATTTCATTTCAAGGAAGTAAAGACTGATTTAGAAAATATCTTCTAGAAAGATGGCACTGTGTCTGACAGGGTTTAGGAAATACTGAATTTAGGGATCATGAATAAATGCTTTTCCTCTAAACAGAAAGCAACTCCATGGCACTTTCCTAACTGATATTAATACGCTTATAGACAGAGAAATGGAGGAGGCAAAAAATTATGTATTAATTTAACACTGAGGATAGTTTTATGTTATGTTAAGAAAGTGATTTCATATTTTATATATGAGCTCTCAAGTCTACCACTTTGTATGTCATTTTGAGTGACTCATTCTCTTTGCCTCAGTTCCCTAATAAGTAAAATGAAGGTTGTAATAGCATTACCTCACAGAGTTCTTATGAGAACTAAATGATACAATACATGGGATGATGTTCACAGGAGTGGTTGGTACATCAGAAGTAGTAAATACGTGAAATCTATCATTAATTATAATCATAAACTATATCTTTCTGCAAAATAAAAATGTCTGAACTTCTGCTAAACTCCTGACTACCTGAGAAATCATCCCTGAAGAATCTATGATTTCTTGATATAGTGGAGAAAAACTATATCATGGTTTTGTAAATGTTTTCTCACAGACTATATTAGAAAGGATCAGACTACCTTTTGGATAACGAGGTTTATTACCAATTTCCACAGAAATGCTCTGTAATACACAAATATACCTCATATTCCAAAATGCAAAAAGGTAATATATGAAGTGTAGCTAAAATATATTCTCCATCAAATAAAACATAATGCCAGTATAGACATACTATTAGTTTTTGTCAAGTCATTTAATGTTTTATTAAAATCAACAAAAGTTATTAAGGATCTACCAAAATCTCAGCTATAGGCTATGCTGAGTAAATACAAAAGAAGTACTGTATTTCTATCCCATGGGAAGATGATGGGTGCCTGGGATGAGGAGACCGAAATGTATGAAAAACCAGAGTCACTAAGAGGAAGAGTATAATTAAGTGCTAAATTGCATCGCACAGTTCATAAAAGAGTTGTAGGAATTCAGAGGAAGATTAATGAGTCATAGGGTAGTAAGGAAAGTTGCACTTAGGAAAAGGGAGGAGAAATGTAGCAGCTATTATATGTGTGACCTAGCCAAGCTAGTTAACCTCTCGGTGTGTTTCGTCTTTTACAAAATTTGACAATTTAATGAATGTAAAATGCCAAGCACATTCTAAAGCAAGATAGTTTTCTGGTAGGGTCTAAGAGAATGGTACCTACCTAAAAAGAGAATGTTTCAGATAGTAGAATAACCTGTGTCGTGTAAGAGAGACTTGTCATTTAAGACTTCAGGTTCAAAAAGATAAGGAAAAATCTCCATGAGTAATAGACTTACTATTATAAGTACAATTTTCTGTGGCAAATTGCAACTATAGCTTTTCCCTGTGAATCAAAATAACTCTTTAAGCACATGAGGCTTCATGCAGGTTGAAATCCTATAGAGTTCCTTCTTCTGAGCAAAAATTTTCTTTAAAAAAATGGCATAGAATACACATATCTGCTTTTTCTTCTAAATCCTTGCTTCTTCCTGGCTTCTTTTATTTAAAAGTGATCACGTACTCAAAAGGTATCATAACCTAGGCTCTCCATCATCTATAACAAAGAGTTATAATTCCAATAACTTCGCTACTATGATTTTCAGTTAATTAAAACTAGAGAAAATAAAATGACCTCATCTTCTGTATATAATCAATCAAATATTCCATATCATGGCTTTTCCAACAAGAGAAGGAAAATAAGAGATGGAAGGATTCTTCTAAAGTATGTCAACACTATCTGGGAAAATTATGTTCACCAAAGTTCTGATTACATTTACATGTAACATCTATTATTGGAGTCTTTCCTAACATTATCAATTAGAGCACTTGTGCACATGATAATGGTGACTGTGACAAGTAAAGCTACAACTTCTAGGACTGGTCAAAGCCTAGCAATGTCTTCTGCTTAAAAACAGAAGGCACATTAGAGTAATAAAAGTTTCCACTTTAGGCCAAATTAAATTATTCCAGTTCCAAGATCTAAGATAATTTCACAGCAATTAGAAAAACTCCATTATTCATTCTTATCTATAAAAAAGTAATTTCAGCCATGCATCACATGATCTATATCCATTTCTTGCAGAGAAAAATGAAGGCCTGGAATCATTATCTTGGCTTGTTCAGAAAACAGAGAATTGGAAATACAGTGTTGGTACTCTGAGGCTTTGCTATGTAAACTCACCTAAATATGTAGGTCCTTTCAAAGTTTATTATACAGTGTGATCACACAAATGTAATTTATATGTAAAACAAAATTGTTTTCCTTGTGTTTTTTAATGCTTTTATAGGCTTTGATGCACATACAGAAATTCATTTAGACTAGGACTTCTTTCTTGCAGACAGTAGAGCAGTCCTCTGGTCTCCTGGTGGCAGATAAAGAGGATAGCAGGGTGACAATCTGCATGCTCCTTCTGTAAGCGCCAAGCTACAGGCAGGAGAAACAGTATTTTGTTAATTTGTTTCTTTATCTAAACATTCTAATAACTCTGCAACACTGTGCAAGGCAGTGTGGTAGGCACTAGGACAGTGGTAAACAAAAGCTTCTCCTGGAGTTCAGGGTCTTCTTAAATATCTTTTTGGTAGGTTTTGGCTTTAATTTTGTCTTTCTTTGTATTGCCCAAGTAGATTTCCAGTCTCCATAACCCAAGAGACTCACAATATGATAAATCAAGCTTTGGGCAGGACCTCAAGAGAAAGTAATGGGCAAGACTGAAGAGACTGCTTAAGAAAAACTTAAGGCAAGATGATGTTGCACAGAGATGCAACACAAAATCTCAAGGAGTATCCCTTTCATATTGCATCTGTAACAAATAACCACTTTAAACCTACACAAGTTAATTACCTCATAGTACTGGAGGTTAGGTATTATAAAATCAAGTTGCTGGGAGGGCTACATTCCTTTGGAGGCTCTTTGGGAGAATCTATTTCCTCATCTTTCCATCTCCTAGAGGCTACATTTTTTTCCTTGGTTCCTGATTCCTTACTCCACTTTCAAAGTCAGCAGTACAGCATCTTCTCTCCTCTCCCCTCCCCTCCTCTCCTCTGCTTTGGGGATCATCTCTCCTCAGACTAGGGACAAATGTGATTACATAGGGTCAACCCAGATAATCCAGGATAATCCTCCCAACTCCAGATCTTTAAACTAATGGTATCTGCAAAGTCCCACATAAGATAACATATTCACAGGCTCTAAAGATAAGGAAGTGCACATCTCTGGGGGCCATTATTCAGCCTACCATACAAAGTGAAGCCAATGGGGGAAAAAAAAAAGGTTGCCTTTTTTACATTTTAAATAAACTAAGTGAACATTCACATTCTTCAAGTTTGTTTTCTATTTCAAGTCCATTTTGGTTATTCATTTTACCTGGCTTTTATTAATAAAAATGGTGGCCGGTTACCCTCCTCCCAACTGGTATTTCTCTGAGGTCTTGTAACTCTCTAACACCAGCTTTCATGCAAATAAACAATCTTAAACAACTGGAAATGCTGACATAACTCTTAAATGTACTCTATGAGCTGATTGCCATGAATACAGTTTGAGCTAACCTTTTCTACCTCCTTTTAGAATTAAATTCGTTAATAGGTTAATAGTTTATGGGGGCTGGAAATAGCTTTTCTATTTTCTACAGCGAGGGGCCAAGGAGCTAGATTTAGCAAGTTGATCCTAGCTTAATTCCTGCATACATTATGTAGCACAAGCTCTTCTTTAATGCAGATTATAAATTTAAGACAAACAAGGAATAATATGCATCACTTTAGTGGTAAATATCCGCTTAAAAGCTTTTTCTGCTAGTGGCGTTACAGGCTAGAATTGATATTTTCATGTCACTTCTACTTGAGAAAAGGAAAACAGTTTGCAATTCATCTTAGTTAAAAAATATAGAGATTTTTTTTTGCCTGTGGACATTATGGAGTAATATGGTATAGATTTACCTTCCTGCCTAAAAAAATACTGGAAATTAGAAAAACACGTTTTCATACAAGTATGCAGTGTAGTACTGTGATCCGCTACGATTACAGCATTTTACATGCTGGAGGTTTCCAGAAGCATCGTAGGACGGGTTCTCATTGCCTTTGGCCTCTGAGTCCAATTTACATTTATTTACGTCATTCAAAGTACCTCTCTTCGAATAAAATTCATAGAAGTAAAACTAAGAGGATATGCTTGGACAGCAGGGACCACAGAATCAACCCGGGAGCAGCGAACTCTCGCGTTATGGTAAGACAAACAACCCTGACGTCACCCTCACGGGGACGCTCGCGAGACTCAGGGTGGGCGGTGCGAGAGGCTGGTTTTCGCAGAATCGGGCTCCTGTGAAGAGAGCAGGTATTAAGCTACGCGTTGGGCTGGCTGCTACCAATATGAGCGGCCTGGATGGGGTCGAGAGGACCCTTCTCCAGACCAGCAGCCCTAATACTCCCGACCATGCCCCAGGAGACCCGGACCAACACCAGCGCCTGAAGCTCCGCGAGAAAACCGAGGCGTCACAGGTGATGACGGAGACGGGTGGAGGAGGCTTGGAGACCGTCGCGCTCCCACAGCCCCAGCTTCCAGAGGAATGTGGAGCCTCCCACGACCCCGCGGTCTGTGGCCGTACTCCCCAGACCCAGGTCGGTGGGGATCCCGGTTACGGAGCGACCAAAGCGGGACTAGAAGAGGTTCCGCCTCCCCCGGAGCGCGGGGAAGCCGAGTCTGCGTCCATGGCAACGGACTGCAGCCTGAACAATAGCTGTCAGCTTGTAGAGCTGGGCGGCCCAGATGCGGAGAAGGCCGTAGAAAGCTGCGGCGCAGAGAGGTCAGGGTCAGAGGTGATGGCGAAGGCGGAGGAAGTGAACACTGAATTGAACACCATCTTCTCGGTAGCACTGGATGAGGAGGTGGTGAATAAGGAAGTAGTAAAGGAGGAGGAGGTAATGGAGCAGGAGATGGAGGTAGAGGAGAAGCCAGGAGGTGAAGAAATACAAATGGTAGAGGAAAATAGAGGGGTAGAAGAGGTGAGGGAGGAGGCAGGGCCCCGGATTATGGATCTGCGCATGAACCCCCTAGAGGCCATCCAACTGGAACTGGACACGGTGAATGCTCAGGCCGACAGGGCCTTTCAACAACTGGAGCATAAGTTTGGACGGATGCGTCGACATTACCTGGAGCGGAGGAACTACATCATTCAGAATATACCGGGCTTCTGGGTCACTGCCTTTCGGAACCATCCCCAGTTGTCCCCCATGATTAGGAGCCAAGATGCAGAGATGTTAAGATATGTAACCAATTTGGAGGTAAAAGAACTCAGACACCCGAGAACGGGCTGCAAGTTCAAGTTCTTCTTTCGAAGAAACCCCTACTTTAGAAACAAGCTGATTGTCAAGGAATATGAGGTCAGAGCCTCTGGCCGAGTGGTGTCTCTTTCCACTCCAATTATATGGCGTCGGGGCCATGAACCCCAGTCTTTTATTCGCAGGAACCAAGATGTCGTCTGTAGTTTCTTCACCTGGTTTTCAGACCACAGCCTTCCGGAGTCTGATAGGATCGCTGAGATTATCAAAGAGGACCTGTGGCCAAATCCACTGCAATACTACTTGTTGCGTGAAGGAGCCCGTCGAGCCAGACGTCGTCCAATAAGGGAGCCAGTGGAGATCCCCAGGCCCTTTGGATTCCAGTCTGGTTAAACTTTGCCCTCGGGACTACCCCTGCACAAGGTCCCCTGTCACCTTTTTCTGGACTTGTGCTTAGGCAACAGAAATGGGTATGCCTTCTACACCCTCCTCCCCCGCCCCGACATTTCTGCAACATTTTTCCTCTGGACATTTAGTTCTCTCAGCCTCAAGATTGAGACGTTCATGGTCATGCTTCACCACTTCTACACAGACTTTGTGCTGTTCTGAATTACTGTTACATGCTGCATGGCCATTGTTCACAATACTGCTAAGCCAAGTAAATGTTGCTCTGAATTGAACAGCCTTTATCTGCACTGCTTGGACTGTTTGTTCTCAGGGCCTCTGGTTTGGCCCTTACCACCTAGAATTCTAGCTTTAGTAGGAGCCCATTCTACTCACTTTGCTCTGCAGTGCAGGCGTGTAGTTTGTGGACAGTTACAGGGCATTAATAATATCAAGAGGGAGATCAGCAGTGGTCCACTTGGTCTTTGTGATTTAACTGACCGCGCTGCCCCTCTTGTACCTCTGGTCACCTCCTAATGCTGCCTGCTTTTGGCTGTGCCCACCCCCCTTTGGCTATTACCTATTAGATGGACGAACATCTTCCAGGCCATTATCAGCCCCTGTTTGGTTTCTGGTAAATCAGAGTCTACAGAACTGATGGTGGACCCAAGTTTCCTCCCAGCACAAGTTTCCTTTCCAGCTGTTCCATTCCTCTACATTAGTTCCTCACTGCCTCTTCCCTCGACCCCCATTATCCAGGAACCCTATGATCAGGCGAATGTTTGAGGTGACAGGTTAGACCTTGTCCTCATGGCAAGAGTAAAGTTGGTGTCTAGGCTTTCTTAGCTTGAACTAGCAATTCATACAAAACCTAGGTACTTTCTAGAGCCTCCATTCTTTCCTCATCCTGAACATGATTAAGTGTCAGGGTAGGGTAGCAGTACACTTTGTCTCTTATCTGTTAAAAAGAAAAAGACATCTGTGAAAGCATACTTTTTAGCTTAATTTGGCACTCTCCATCATTTTCAGGGACAAGTAGTCCTATAAAAGAGACTCTCAGAGTTTATTACTCTTTACTCTCTTCCCCACTCTCCATCCTCCAACTCTTAGAGGGCTTAAAGGGAGACATCCAGATGGAATGAAAAGTGATATCTAGTTCATAATGGATGGAAGAACTAAAGAGATTGTGATGGTGTCCTAAGAAGGGGAAACTGAACAGACCATAGGCAAAAATGAGACAGGTAAAAATTGGGCCTAAAATTAAGACTGGCTGGCTGAGAGCCTTAAAGAAAAAGGTCTGTTAGTGGTGATGGATGGAGAAATACTTTTTCTCATGATTTTTGATGGGAGAATTGAAGGGGATTGGAGTGTTAAATACCTTGCCAAGAGACGCGTTCTTTAAAGAAATAAAATGCAACTTGGGGTGCTTTCTCTCGTTTTCATGTGAATTTATGCAGAAGGTTAATACTGTGTCCTTTATTTCACTAGTATTTGGTAAAATCCTGTTGTTTTCTCTGTTTCTGCTTACTGGGAAAATTGAGCTGTATAAGATTGCTTTCAATTGGGAACATTTGGAAAACTAATCTTTCCAGTACAATAAAGACTTAAATGAATATTCGTAATGGTTTTCAACTTGTTCTTGTTTCTGTCAAAACTGTAGTCTTAGAAATATGAAAAACTTGGTCTTGTTAGATTCTGAAGACTGGAAATTGTTGTCTTCATGGGAGAATAACCTACAAAAAATGCGTGGCTTGATGGTCTTATGTGATCATTTGCCCTGGTAACGACTTCTTAGTAATTGATGTGTCTCTTTTCCTAAATAGCATAAATACTTGTGAGATTGCTCTATCAAATTGGAAGTGTACCATTGGCATATCTGTTTTTATATGCATTATGATAAAAGCATATTACTGTTAGATTTCTTATTTTTCATTCTGACTGGAGAAATTATTAAAAATAACAATGTAGTTTAATGAAGTTCTTAAATGGATTCAATAAGCATTAGTTCAAAAACAAAAGTAGGGCACACTACTGCACCTTGCAAGGTAGGGAGGTTTGTTGTTTTTTATTGCTTTAAAATGTCAACAATTGACAACTGATTATGATGTCACTTTTTTTTCCATAGAGTTTGTATAACACCATCACCCCCTTCACTTCCTTAAAGCTTCCATGTCTATCCACAGAAGTAATAATTCTCAGGTCATTCAGGCTCTTTTAAGTCACTTTTGCGTTTAATAAGCACACATTCACAGAGTTCCTATCATAAGTGATATATTCCTATATCCCATACTTTCTCAGCTTTAAAAACTTGTTTGTTCTTTTCTTCAAATCTTAACGCCTATCTGTGTTAAATTCTTCAAGCCTGTCATAAATAACTCTTCTGCCTTATATTTTTTCTGTTCCCTTTAGGGAACATGAAAAAAAAATTTTTTATGTACTTGGTGTACTTTGTAGGAACTTCTGTTCTAGAAAATAACATAATTCATTTCAGTAAATTCCACAAATTTTAAAGCATTCTATTTGGTACCCTTGGAAGATAAGTATAAGAAGATAAAGTCCATTCCCTTATTGTTAAAGAACTGGGGGGCAATTAAGCCTTCACTACATCTAGCTTAATGTGTTGCACATAGTTGTCACCAGATAAATATTCACTAAATGACAAAAGGGTCAACTCAAATGGAGAAAGAGAACAAAATAACCGAGTATCCAGAAAGACTTTTGATGAGGTAATGAAAAAAAAATGGTTTTCAAGGCATTTGTGAAATTGATGTCAAAAATATTTGCAAAGCATTTCTTAATTAAAAGCAAATTTCTTGTTTAATTAGAAAAAGTCCAAACATAATACATTTAACGTTTCACTTGCCGTTTTAACAGAGCATTAAGTTTGGATCAACTATTATGTGCTTTGTTTTTGTACATCTTAAGGTGACTTACACTGGAAATTGAAAGGGGTTAGACTCTATACATGTGCTGTCCAATACAGTAGCCACTAGCCACCCGTGGCTATTGAGCAGTTGAAATGTGGCTAGTCCACATTGAAATCTGCTGCAAATATAAAATACACACTGGATTTTAAAGATTGGGTATGGAAAGAAGAATGTAAAATCTCAATTTTTTAATACTGATTGCATATTGAAATAGTATTTTTGATACAGTGAGTTAAATAAAATACTAAAATTAATTTCTATTTATTTTTTTAAAAATGTGGCTACTGGTAAATTACACAGGACAGCATGGTTCTAGATTTCTTGAATATCTCAAAGCACATAAAAATATCTGTAAAAATTAAACATGTTATTACTTTATCCCCATGAAATTTTTTTTGACTAGGACAAGGACTATGTTAAACAATAGAGGGTCTCTAAACAGATATAACTATATCCTATACTTAAGAATGTAATTTTGAATATTTACTGCCCTCAGAAGAATAGAATGGGCCAATGTAGTTAAAACATTTTATTATCCTTCTGGAATATGCTCAGATGTAAAGAACTGTTGATATCACTGAGAAATGTAGAGAATGTATATATATTGAAGTTTAATTAAGTCAATAGAGTGATTACTTGTAATAGGCACTTAATTCTAATCTTCAAGTTCTGACTTAGCACACTACAATTAAGAGTTGTGTTGAGATGGGTCTAAGATCTGGTGGATATGTGGCAGTGTAGGTGCTGTTGTAAGCGACCATTTTACGTAATGGCCAAACTTCTCAGTTACTCTAGAGTCAGTTTTGATAAATTCCCTCTGATTAGCAATTAAAAGCATATATTTTGCATAGCTAATTTTTAAAAGATATTTTATAAAGTCTTTAATAATACATGGAAGAATGTGGTAAAGCATTTTAGTTTCAGCAATAAACTTATTTTCTATGGACCAGAAATACTATATGTCTAGAATAATTTAATTTTAACAAACATAGTGGACAAGTATTATTACTATGTTCCAGTGTTTCATGTCTGTCTCAGATTATTTAAACTGTATCCTACTTGGTCTAATTCAGCTTTCTTTTCTTTCACTTAGTGCTTAATTCTTTGCAGATGTCTTCCATCTTTGAACCTCTATACACTTATAGTTTCATAGTAGAATTTGACATTGATTTTATACTTCTTGCACTACAATGTATTTAATGTAGGTAAATCTTAACAAAAAAGAATAATAAAAATTACCAAGTCATCATTTATTTATTTAAAGCCCATTGGGTCAAACACTTTACATATATCTCATTTAATCTTTACAACAGTCCTGTCAAGTTTTTTTATATTCGTTTTGTATATGAGGAAACTAGCGTAGAGGAGTCTGATCTGCTCTGTGCAAGCTGATCTGTGAGTCTGATCTGCTCTGTGCAAGTTGGTGACTCAAGGCCTGAGAACTAAGGGAGCTGGTGGTGTAAATACCAGTCTAAGAGCAGGAGAAGGTATCCCAGATCAAGTACTCAGGCCGGAAGCAAAAGGGGCAAATTCCTCCTCCTTCCATCTTTTTGTTCTATACAGGCCCTCATGGGATTGGATGATTCCCACCCACATTGGGGAGGGTAACCTACTTTTTTATTCCACCAATTCAAATGCTAAATCCAGAAATACAGGCACACCCAGTAATAACATTTAATTTGGGCACCCTTTGGCCCAAATAGACACAAAATTATCACACCAAGCATACAAGGGTATGAGGTCATTCATGTCAGGGATCTTGTCTCTGATTTCTCTTAGATTATGACTTTTTTTTTTTAACATCATCACAGGGAGCCAACATAATGAAATAATCGTGTGTGAGAAAAATTTAATTTTGTAACAGTGACAGCCTAAGTAAAATAAAGATTGTAATTTAATTTTAATAGTACATAGAGCATCAAACATATGTTGAAAACTCATGCCACAGTTCTTTTAATGAATGTATGGTCTATAAAATTGTCGTATAATATTCTCTTCAGAGAAGTTTAAGCTTTAAAACCAAGGGCAAATTTGAGTCAGATTATAATTTTAAAGACCACTTCCTCCCTCTAGTGACCAGAAATGGGAATACTATATTCACAAGCATTTAAAAAACCGATCCTCAGTGTGTATGTGTATCACCCCGAAGGTGTGTCCGGGAAATTTCTCAGAGTTATTTTGGTTATTACAAAGAATATGGATACTACTGATGTTCATTCGGGGCATTAGGGATGCTAGACGTCCTGCAGTGTGAGGGATAGTGCCCTATATAATTATCTAGTCTTAAATATTCAAGTAGATGAAAAAACTCTATTAATTATTTAAACCTAGAACCTAGTATTATGAAAAGTTGTTTACATATGAAAACAATGTTTTGCACTGTTTTATACACTGTATTTTTGAAAACAACCCCTTTCATCTATTCTAAAACATTGATTGTAAGATAATGTCATTACTTTTACCTAACATCAAGAATGAAAACAATTGCCAATTAAATTCTGACACAAAGTTTTCTAATACTTAAGAATTTAAATTTTATCAACAATCAGCAGTGAAAAGGCAACCCATGGAATAGAAGAAAATTTGCAAACTATGTATCTGAAAAGAGGATAATCTCCAAAATATAGAAGAAACTAATGATTCTGGAGGTATAACCATCTAACTACTTCACCATGTCATAGGCATGCCCATGCATTTAGAAATTAAAATAAATCTTTTAAGAATCACTTTTTAATTTCTTCTTTAAAGTACAACTAAGATGTTATATTGATTTTTCTTTTTAAAAATAGTGCATGATGTACTATGTGTGAATGTCAACAAAAAAAGTTATAAAACATTTGTTATAAGAAGGAATGTTATTCTAAGAATGTTATTTCTGTTCTAGAATGTTTCTACAAGCTCAATTTGATTGCCCCTGTATAGACGATTTTGCTGGCATCATGGCTAGACTCATGGGTCCACACTTGGTTTAATGTTCTGTTGCGTTGTTTTGAAATTCTCAATAAATTTTGAACATAGAGGCCCACATTTTCATTTTGCACTGCCTATTCTATGGTGGTCATGACCGCAACTGACATAAATAATAAACTTTGGTTTTGAAGTAACACTTATATACATTTTTAAAGTGCTTTAATATCTGTTATCTCATTTGATCCTCACAATTAAGCAGCAAGAGACGAGAGTGAGTGGTAGAGAAGATATAACCTTAAAGTCAGAAGAAGCCTGAGCTCAAGTCTGGTCTCTGCAGTAATCTGGAATAGTAATTTAATTTTTCTGATCCTTAGAGGCTTCTTCTGTTAAATAGTAGCACTACCTGCCACATTAATGTTGATGTGATAATTATGCAAAATAACATGGAACATGGTAGGTACTGAATAAGTCTTTCTCTTCTTCTAGCTCTTCTGTCCCCTGACTGTCCCAATGTGCAAGACATAAAATTTGAAACAGAGATTTAAATGATCTGCCAAGTGTGTTATTCTGGGTCTTCTGAAAAGCAGAGGTCAAACTGGGATTAAATATGCAAAGGTTTTATTAGGGGGGAGGAATTTCCAGACCACTGGTCTTACAGGTCATTTGTCTTGTGACCTTGGCGTTATCAGCTCTGTTATAGGATTCTCGAACAGAGAGACGGGATATTGAGGCTATAAGTAGAAAGCAACACTTATTAATGCCAGCACCTGCTCAGCGGATTCCTATCTAAAGGCTGAACTCTAATTGTAACATAACAAGCAGTTTTTATGTAGTCTTGTTATTCCTACACAGCTACAGAGGTAAGAACATTAGTTGGATAGCAAGCTATAAATCAAGAGATGTGAGCTGGAGAGTCTTTGAGGTGGGGGAGGTAGCTATGGGAAAACATGTTAGCTGGAGAGTCCTGGACAGGGGTATTGGGGGGAGGGCAGTCAGGAATGGACCTTAACCAGCTGAGACAGTCATTTCTGCAAGCCCTCTCCCCTTCACCCTTTCATATGCCTCCTCTCCTCTCAAAAGAATCTACTATGTATCTGTCCTTGTCTAGCTGAGATGAGGAGAATGATATTCATGAAATGACCAATAAAGTTAAAGATAGACGAAAAATAAGAACTAAATTGGATGGCAAAGCTCCTAAGAGCTGTAGAAATTCTATGGACTATCAGAATGGTAAGGTAGTTAAGGAAGGTTATATGTAGGAGATGAGAGGAGGCAATTTGCCAATTAATATATGTCTGACCATGGGGGAGTTAACTTCTTTGTTTATGAAATTAATGCATTTACAATGCCTAGTGAAATCTATATGAGGTAAGCTTGAATGGAGTTTTAAAGAATGGGAAGGCTGTTATTAGTGGAAAATGATTCTATTAACAGGAATAATCAAAACTAGGAACAGTGATGTTACAAATAGTAAAGATACAAATCTTTAAAAAAATTTAATATACATAACAAGAGAAAAAACTTCACAGGTAGTAGCTTTATGCAATTTTATAATTTTCTGTTGCAAATAGCAAACTATTTTTCTCCTGATTGGGAAAGTTAACTTTAATTCAGCATTTGTTGTTCTCTGCATCCTGGCTCAGGATAAAATCAAAGAGAATTAATCTTTCAACAGTGTAAAGAAAAGTAAATATTTTAACATTAACATTTTAAATGTTACTTAAAATATCTTAAGACTATTAATACCTTTAGTGCCTGAAAACAGTTAATTATTGTTCCTGTGCTGCAATGAATTATCACAGGAGCAAATTTTGGCAAAAGTTTGCTGGCTTCACATCTACAGGGATTATGAAGCAGGAACTATTTTTTGATTAAGATTATAACCTGGGGATAAGCAACAGATAATATGCATAATTTTAGAAATTAAAATCCCCTGAGATTACATTTCTTCCTATAACGCTTAAAGGCTAAATTTGCAGGGTTGCTCCTGTGTAGGGCACCTCAATATAAGGAAAATACATTTTGCTACTTACATTAAAAGTGAAGAGGAAATATTGTTCAATTGCTTGGTAGGTGTTGGCCAAAATATATAAACTTTAAAATCTGCAAGGAAATTTGAAATTGTCTTTTATTATGTCTTGTTAGGATGCGAAGTTTCCCTTTCAGTTGTTCCTAATTTTTTAAATGATCACACTTAACACAGTAACACGAAATGAACTTTTCTTAAAAATCTAACTCTGTCCATCTCAATTCTTTGGTAACAGCCATGAATCTATACATTAAAGGCCTGAAAATTGCTGAATCCACTTTACATGAGAAGCCCGATGAGCTGACTTGAATAGACAAAAAATAACTCTTCCTACCTTTAAACAAATATTTTAACAATTAATTGCTCTGGTGCCTTGGAAATTCATTCAAAGCCTCAGAAATCCACATAAACAAAATTCAAGTTCTCACATGCTTGAGTTTGGTCTGCATCCACTTATGCGGGCCAAACCTTTTCCAGAATGATGTAATTCAAAACATTTTGTAACACAAAGGATTACCCTAGACTGACGAATGCGATCACCAGGCGCAGTGAGTTTCTCGCGCGATATTAAGACGCTACCGTCCTGACGTCACCAGTTGCTATGGAATTATTCTCCCCAGAGTGGAAAAGAGGGGTGGCGCGAGGGGCGGAGCACCGCTTCTGCAGAGGACCGAGACTGCTCTCGTCCTACAGATCTGACTTCTATCAAAATGAGCGGCCTTGATGAGGGCAACAGTCATCCTACAGGTCTGACTTTTACCAAAATGAGCGGCCTGGATGAGGGCAACAACCTTCCCGTCGCTAAAACCTGCGGCTTTGCTACTGCTGATCATGCTCCGGGACATCTGGACCCAAATCAGTGCCAGAGCGAGGAAACCGAGGCGACACAAGTGATGGCAGACACGGGTGAGGGCAGATTGGAGACCCTCGCGGAGGGAGGTGCATCCCGGGCGCCCTCGGGCTGTGGCCCTGTGCTCCGCATTCGAGCGGGCCAGAAAGAGGCTCCGCCTCCTACAGAGAGCCTGGAGACAGCCTCTGCCTCCACCTCGGTGGCAACGGACAATAGTCAGGAAAGTGGCTGTCAGCGTAGAGAGCCGAGCGGCCCTGCTGGGGAGAAAGCTCTAGAAGCCTGTGGCGCAGGGGGATTGGGGTCTCAGATGATGCCTGGGGTGAAGGCCAAGGAAGTGACGACAAAAAAGTGCGCCATTTCAGCGACAGAGGATAAGGACGGCGTAGCAGAGAAGGCGGTAGAGGAAAAGAAGGTGATACAGAAGGAGAAAAAGGTGGTAGGAGGAGTGAAAGAGGAGACACGGGCCAGGGGCCCGAAGATCAATAACTGCATGGACTCTCTGGAGGCCATTGATCAGGAGCTGTCAAACGTAAATGCCCAGGCAGACAGGGCCTTCCTTCAGTTGGAGCGCAAGTTTGGCCGGATGCGAAGGCTCCATATGCAGCGCAGAAGTTTCATTATCCAAAATATCCCAGGTTTCTGGGTCACGGCTTTCAGGAATCATCCCCAGCTGTCGCCTATGATCAGTGGCCAAGATGAAGACATGATGAGATACATGATCAATTTGGAGGTGGAGGAGCTTAAACACCCTAGAGCAGGCTGCAAATTCAGATTCATCTTTCAGAGCAACCCGTACTTCCGAAATGAGGGGCTCGTCAAAGAATATGAACGCAGATCCTCTGGCCGGGTGGTGTCTCTTTCCACTCCAATCCGCTGGCACCGGGGCCAAGACCCCCAGTCCCATATCCACAGGAACCGGGAAGGAAACACCATCCCCAGTTTCTTCAACTGGTTCTCAGACCACAGCCTCCTAGAATTTGACAAAATTGCTGAAATAATCAAAGCAGAATTGTGGCCCAATCCCCTACAATATTACCTGATGGGTGAAGGACCCCGCAGAGGAATTCGAGACCCAGCAAGGCAGCCAGTGGAGAACCCCAGATCCTTCAGATTCCAGTCAGGTTAATTCCTGACCCATGAGAAGCTCCTGCACAAGTTTCTTTACCACCTACTCTTGGATTCTATGCTTAGCCAACAGCATGCAATCTTCCATCTGCATTCTGTTCACATTGGATTATTTTGTTCTTTGGTTCTTCTAAATCTTCAGTTAGTTGCAAGATTGTTGCTTATACGCCTATGCTCTTCTTCTGGGCCTTGGTGCTGTACTACAAAGTTTTAAGTGTTCCAGGTGCATGGCCTTCCGCTGCTTCTGTGCCAAGCACAGTGCTGTAGATAGGCACTGACTTTCTTTGCATGCCTTGGGCCCTGTCTATGACTATGGTCTTTTCCCAGTTTTTTAAGTGGTTATCTACTGCAAGGAAGCTTGATAAACATCTTTGCAAATAACTACCTGGGCTTTATACTTTATGCCGGCTGTGCTTCTGATACCATGTAGTCTATGGCGAGCTCTTTGAGTTTCACTACTGTAAGATGAAGCTGACATAGATGATTCCAGCCATCAACCCAAACAACCCAAACTGGACATTCCAGGCTACCACTGACTTATTCCCAGCTGCCTTCCTGGGCCCGTGCCATCCAGCCTGCTGGTTATCTGGCAGAAAAAGAAGGTGGCTGGTGGGTGGCTACTAGGCATGAATGAGGTAACAGATGAGATGTTATGTTGATCTTATGCCTTTGGTCACTCTGCATCGTGACCAGGTACCGGTGAGTATGAAAGCCTATGCTGTGGCCCACGTAAACCTGTTTTCAGCCTTTCGGATGAGCTTTGCACACTCACCATTGCCTGCCTCCTCAGGAACTATCTGTGGAATTACCCTCAGGCAGCACACAGCAAACTCACGCTCCCCAAACAGTTACCTGTAAACCCAATTTGCCGTTGGGAAGATTGGGCAGTCATATGTGACAGTGCCCAAAGCAAGCCTGGAACTGGGGTTCCCTTCCAACAGTTAGCTTTTCTGAGTCCTAAACAGCAGACCACCCTTAATCTAGGCATTTTTGTTAGGCATCCCCTTCCTTACCCCTCCGGCACTCCCTCTGAACATGACGAAGTTGCCAGGTTGGGGCACCAAGTAAGATGTATTTCTGGTCTTTCTCCATGTCCCTCTCCTCCTCCTCCCTCCCTCCCTCCTGTCTCCTTTCCCTCTTCCTTTTCCCCCACCTCTGAAGCAGTTACAGCTCAAAGAAACAAACAAAATTGGCGAAGCAGTCTTTTTGTTTAATTTGCTCTCCTCTTGATTGTGTTCAGAGGAAGCTACTGTACAATGGATTCTAGATGTCATTGCCCTCTCTGCCCTCATGCCTCCACCCCACTTTCTTTAGCAAGGACTAAATATTTCAAAGGGAGACCTGTAGGTAAATTGCTTAGTTATGGGCAGTGTTCTTTTAGGCCAACTTTTACAACCCCACCCATTACCCCTGTCCATTTACCAAAACCTCCTGTGTGTAACTTGAGCTTTAGTTTGAGAAGCTGGGAGGAGAGATAGAAGGCTTTATAATGATGGGGTCAAGAGAGACCCAGATCAGGTTGTGCTGTAAAGCAACCAAAACTTAAGTTTGATTCCACTTTTCTAAAGATGGAAATTTTGCGGGGCCTTAGACCACTTAGAAATAATACCAAGGCAGCATTTTGTGGGTCACCCCGGTCTTCCATACTATTTTATTACATCCCTGATGACCCAAGAGCTTGCATCCTTCTGCCTGGCCTTAGCTCTCAGTCCTCAGCTTTCCCATTTCTTTCCCTGCTTTTATCCTAACAAAAGAGGGAACAGGCTGCAGTCTGCATTGTGGCAGATGCCAAGCCTCTCTCCTAGAGGATAAGATGTGTAGAGTCTGTCTGGATTTTCAAACCAAGTTCTAGTAGGTGGGGCAGCAGTGTGCCAGGGCTGTCTTACTTATGGAGGGTATGGTGGTGGTGGTGGTGACATTCACCCTTATCCTTCCTCCTTTCCTTCTGAAGCCCTTTGTCATAAGCTCCCCAAGGGCTTGGCGGGTATAGACACAGAGGAGTGGAGAGGGTGCTCTAGGCTGGAGAATCTGAAAGTCCAGAAACAAATGAGCCTGCTGTGGAGTGGGCTTAGAAAGGCAGTCAGGGAAGACTGGAATTTTGCAGAGTCAGGGGTAGGAGGGGAGGCCCTGAGGCTCCTCCCAGGACAGGTGGGAGAATCAAGTGGTTGATGTTTAAAGAGGATGCCTGGAGAATTTTCCTCCAATTTTTCCTATATCCCCGAGTTCACCAGTAGATTTTTATACATGAAAATGCAAGTCTAGATGTTTTCTTTCAATTATTCCAGGAGTGACCTATATGTGGAAGATTAATGGTTTATGCTTCTTATTTCACTGTGAGTAAAATCCTATTCTTTCATTTTTGCGTGCTGGCAAAATTGACATTTACAGGTCTGTTTTTGCTTGTAATTGAGAACATGTGCAAAATATCAAACTTGTTTCCTGTGCAGTATGAAGATGTCTGTGAATATTCATTAATATCAGCTTGTTCTGATCTCTTCATATATACTCTATTCTTAGAAATATTTGACTGTGATCTTTGAAGAGTCTGAAATTTTGCAAATTGTCACTGTCTTGTGAAAGTAATCTCAAGAAGAAAAGCATAACTGTGTCTTACTTGATATTTCTTGCCCTAGTAGTAATGTGGTGCTTGATATTTTATGTTCCTAACTAGTGTTAACTACTTGTAGAATTGCTCCTAATACTAAACAAAGATCATTAGTACTTTTGTCCTCTATGTGCTCAAAGGAAAAATAAAACCTGTCATTCTGCTGTACTTCTTTTCACCAAAAAATAAAAATTGATAAAGCTCTGTCTGTGTGGTCTAGGCTAATATAAGGTTGAGAAATCATTAAAGTTAGCAAATAGTCACTGTAAGCATCATGCTGAAGGTAAAAAAACAAAACAAAACAAAAACCCACCAAACCTGACTTTTTTGCTTGGAAGATGGTAAATTAGCCCACTGCAACTGCATACTCATGAACATAATTTTTCCTCTATAACCAGTGCAGTTTTGGGTGGTAATTGAAGCATCATATGTTGATTTGCCACTTACTGATTTCTGTGGAAAATTGTTCTCCATGCAGTATCCTTGTTTATGTTAACCACATCTCCTCCTTGGTCTTGTTCTTAATGAACTTGATAGACTTTTGGAAGAATTAATCATTGCGTATTCTTTAAGTGCTACTTAAATTCTTTTCCTACAACAGTGTGATGCTTTAAAAAGAAAGAACAAAAAAATTATGGCTGAAATATGTCTAGAAACAAATGATATCAGACATCAGCTTTAGTTAACAGGAATATTTTGCTGTTTGGTAGCTCTTACATGAAGGTTTGGGAGGTAAATACTTCTGCACTCTTTTCAGTCGAAAGGGCTGTGGATGCTGCAAGATCTGGGAAAATGAATGAACGAAGTATTTTTAGCCATCTAAACAAAAATTTGATAAATGCCCAAAATTACTGATTTGAATTAGACTGTTAAGTCTACAGTTTAAATAGACTTGCTGACTTGATGCAATTCTTTCTTGCATGTTCTACTTGCTGAAGTGTAATTTTCCTAGGCCTGGAAAATCTTTCTAGAGAGCTAAGGTTTCTTTTGCAAGCGCTACACTCATTTAATCCTAAATTCCCCTTATAATGTTCATTTTACTTTTTCAATTCAGTGATTGGTGCATCATCAACCACTTGTTTCAAGCATTATCCCTTTTATCCTGTTCTGAATATAATAATAAGATGTTATTTTGTTCTCCTGGGTTTATTATCAGCTTCAGTCTAACCAATAGTGTTCATTTCTGTTAGGCTGATGCCACTCATTTGTTAGAGATGAACATGGTTTCTGTTTTGTCTAATAAAGTTATAGACTAAATTAGGCATTCTCTAGGTTGTACCTACTAACCACTGGGTTCACTCCTGCAGTCCTGTTTCGTTTCTTTGCATTGCCTTTTTGTTTTCTTCAATTTTAAACAAATTATTTATGCAAACCTCCGAAACAATTAAGAGGGTCTCATCCTCTGGTCACCAAAGAAGTACGTATCAGTTTGGTTCGCTTAGGCCATGTTCCCCTGAGTGTAGTAGTGACGTACATGATTTCCCTGGTCCCTACATAACAGTTCTTTACCATTTCTGGGCATTCAGCTCAGGCCAGATACCCCAAAAGGCTTCTCTGACCTTCCTTAACTCAGACCTCCTCTCCCCTCCCCATATTCCTGCTCCTGCTGCTTCCGCTTTATCTCGTTAATTCAAGTTTACTTAAATCAGTTTTAATCATTTAAAAAAAAACAAAAAATTACCTGCATTCTTAATTTCTGAGTTCCCTGCTCCATGGAGTCACAGTTTGAGCCTTGGATGTCTGACTTTGCTTCAGATACGTATTCCCTAGCTTGACAATCTCAAGAGATCTATGTCAGGCACTTCCATGTGTGTTCTCATGTTACCTTTGTAATCGATATAAATTTTACTATCTCTATTTAAATAGTTGTGAAAACAGAGATAGAAAGTTGAAGTAAATTGCCTAAGATGCAAGTAAGTCACACAGACTTTAAATTTTCTGATTTCAAGCTAGGGTACTTTTCACTGTATCACAAATGTATTAAATTTGGCATAAAAACAAAAAAACCTATTTATGTGTGTATTTAGGCCTCAGATGAAGGTTATATGAATGGTTTTTGAAAAAGGTACTTTTTATCACTTAATTCAGGGTTCCGTGTTCAGATTAAAATACTCCCGAATTTGCCTGTAATCTTGATGTTTGTTGCCTAAATGAAACTAGCAGTCTGTTCCTTTCATCAAAGGGAAATAAATGCACCATAAGGACTTTAAATATGTTATACTTATGAAATTTAGCTAAGAACTGTAAAGAAATGTTGATATCAAATTAGAGCAATTTTTTAATTCAACATGGTGATTGTTTTTAACAGGCATTTAGGAATGTATTCCCTTCTCTAATTTTTAAACTTTGTTAAAACTTTATGAAGCTTTGACCTTCACTAAGAAAGTATCAAGGCCAAAGTATCAAGAAAGGGAAATAAAGGTTTTTTGTTTTAAATGAGTATGGGAACAGGTGCCTGGTACAGGAACCTGATTGTCAAGCAGTCTGTGATATTGTCATTTTAAGTAATGACTCGAATTCTCTATAGATATCTCACCTTCCACTAAGTTTTCTTGGACCAGTTTTCATTATTCCTTCTCCATTTTGGTTTCCTCGATAGCAGAGAGGGAAATTTGCTAAGTGTTCAAGGTGAACATTTAAATGTGAATATGAAGAGTAGACCTGCTTGTTGATGACTTTAGCATATGTGGCTTCCAGGAAGAGCAGACATTATACATTGTAGGACTCCTGTGCTTCTTAGTTCTCTATTTTACTCATCCAGGTAAGTTCTATGTTATAGATATTTAGTATTTTTTATAAAATTATGTTCCTTTAGAACAGAGCCTGTGTCGTCTTCATTTCTAATCCCTCAGTTGTCCTACCATGGTGTGATTATTAAATTGAAGTATGGTTTTAGACTGAGAATTTGCCCCAATCTAGATCCAATATTGGAAGACTTTACACATCAATTAAATAAGAGCATGAATTTTGGGGTCAAACTTGGGCTCATGTACAGACTCTGTTCCTTAAAAACACTGCAACTTTGAACAAGCATATTATCTAACCTCTGTGAATTTCAATGTCTTCATCTGTAAAATTTTAATTATACTCTCTTCATATGGTTGCAGTAGGAAGTAAATAAGATAAGGTACATTTACTTGCCTGGTGAGGAATCAGCACTCATTACTATTGAATTTTTACCATTATATCTGAGGATGATTTTAGAGACCAACAAGAATTTACTTTTTTGAATTCACCCTACATGGACTGGACCATGCCCAAGGATTTTCAAGGGCAGCAAATGGACCACACTGGGTGAATTAACTCTTGAATATATCCCGGTCTTGCACTAACTCATGATAACTGTGTTATCAAGAGCCTGAGAAGAGGTAAGGGAATGGTATTGCAACAGCATATTAAAAAAAAAAAAGGTATCCACGTGATTCTAACATTCAGTCATATCCAAAAAGATAGTCTGACATTCAATTTTATGCTGGTTTTTTACATAAAATCATATTTATTTTGCATTCAAACAAGTTCACTAAAAATGTGTATACATATACCTACATATGTACATATATATGCTTTATATATATATATACACATATACATATACTCTAAATTGAAATCAAGTATTATTTCCCTACTAACATTCACATCCAACAATAACTTTATGTGTATGTATGTATGTATATATATGTATATATATGCACATACATATGTATATGTATATAGTGGGGAAGTTATACTTGATTTTAATTTAGAGTTTAACAAACACAGTAGTTGATTTTTGATTGTAATTCATGATTCAAGTGTATTTTCTGCTACCTTGATATTCTAAATACCAAATTCTGCCAAATCATTTGACTACTGTGGCATTCAGATCTTTCTTCTGCTGATGAGATCAACAGTGGCCAGCAAAGAAAATCTCAGCTCCCTTGCCAATTATTTTTATGTATCTTTTAGGTAATGAATGTTTGCCTGTATGCTAATATTAAACTTAAGTCCTCTATTTGCACAATTTTCCTGTTTTCTTACTCATGACTTTATTAAATATAGAGCTTTTCTTTTGTAATAGTCTCTTTAACTTTTATAGTGCCATTTTGGATGATTATTTTTGATCTTCACATCTAATTGGAAACACTGTCACATTTTAGAAATAATGAAATAAAAAATTTAAAAGTCTATTTACAGTCCAACAGAAAAACAACATTATTAGGCTATCTCTGTTAGAAAGGTAGAAGAAACTTGGAAACAAACCCTCTTGACAAGAATGAAAAAAATGAGGTCAAATGAGGAAGGTAACTTGCTCAGATTCTTTATGTAGGTACTAATAAAAGTAAAACTAGCACTTTTGACTTGAGTGAATTTTTTTTCATTCTTTAGTGGCCAAAAAGTGCAATGAACTTCTTATTTTGGGGTTCTCATTTTTCATCCTAACAACAGCAGTTTATAAGTATTTAAAGATGATTATTCTTTGCCATTGAAAAAATAAATGTGTAAGAAAAAATAGCTTTATTTTTAAAAGAAATCAAATGTATATTGAAAGTATACACAAGACAGCATATATCATTTAGTCTTAAGCTTGACCGTGTGTGCTTGTTATCATATTCCAATGATTCTGGAAATCAATTTCACATTACCATATACTTATTAGTAGATATCAGAGAGCAACTGACTTTGAGAAAATAATTTCAGTAACTGCTTACACACCCTGAGATACCTGTCCCCACATTATATTTGGGATTACTTGAAGATTAAAAAATTTTAACAAAATATTTATCTTTTCATTGCATGCATCAACATGCTAAGTTCTCTGCTATAGACCAAGTAATGATATTGATAGTGACCAGTATGTTTTCTGATATTGTCCATGATAAACAGAATGAAACCACAATATAAAGAGTAGCCAGAATTTATATTGTAAACATTACCTGGCTCCTAACATCTTGCAACAAATAGCTACTAATATGACCATATATAGCACACAAAGAACACAGTAATCCTGTATTGCAGTATATGTATAAAAACTCTTAAACCAGTTTTTCTCAACCTTTTTTTTCATTATCATCCCCTTCCCAGGAAGAAAAATTAAATATAACTCAAATTTAATTAATAAATTTAACTTTGTATTTGTCTTTAATGAGAAAAATTAATACTAAGGAATAAGATTTTTATTGGGTAATGTTTAGCTTTGGAGGGCGACTGTCCATTGCATTGTCTAATATTTTTTTCACCCCAAGAACCAATGTTTGTCCCATTGAGAACACATACTTTAAAGTGAATGAAAATGAATTAAATGGCCTTTAACATTAAGGGAGAACCTAACAGGTAACACTGGAGGCTGAAATAGTTGGCTTCTGGTATCATCTCTGTCCCATACTGGCTGTGTGGTCTTAGAAGAAATCATGTCTCTTTTATTTCCTTGTTTTGGAAAACACAAGAATAGCATAAAACCTGATAGCTTGGAATAATCATTTAATCTCACCAGATTCAGTGTTCTTGGGTATAAATTGAAAGAGCTGGTGTAGATCAGTTGTCCCTAATTCTGGCTATGTTTTCCTGAGGCACATAAAAGATGTTTGTCAAGGTTAATCTATACCCGAGTCCATTTCAACCAGTCTCTGGAGGTTATGGTCCAGCCAGAAATAATTCACATTATTATTAAATAGTACAAATTTATTTATAAATTAATAAATAATAGTGTGAATCACACTATTATTAAACACAGGTTCCTGGGCCCTGTTTCCAGAGTTTCTAATTCTGTAGATCTGGGGTGGGACCTGCAAATTGGCATTTCTATCAAGTTCTCAGGTGATGCTATGCTGGTGGTTTGGGACCACGCTTTTAGAACCATAGTGTAAATATGTGTGTGTGTATGTATGTGTGTGTCTGTATATATATATCTCCCCAGATGAATTCTAATCTCAGAATTATTGGTATATACAAAATTAATAAGGTTCTTTTCAGTTCTAGATATTGAGATTTTAATATAATGAGAGCTGTTGGGCATCAAGATGATCTATATAGAAAGGTGACCTACTAAAAAACATCAATTTCTTGGTCAATTTTCATTAAGAATTTGTTCCTATAAAGCATTTTATACTATTTAAATTTTTTTTTAATTTTTACAGTACATTTGCTGTGTATATGGTTCTTTATTTCCTTTTGGAGTAAAGAAAAGTTATTTTGTTGTCCGCGTTTCAACATTTGATAAAACCAATGGAGGGTTTGGATAGTAGCCAGCCATTTTTGAATTGTTTGAAGAGAATCTTGTAAACTTGTAGTCCAGGGGCAATTCTGGAAAAAAACCAAAACAATTTGATTATTCTGCAGATCTTAAAAGGCCTTTCATAAATATAAACATCAAAATGTGATGGTCATTGATAATAAAACTTATTTTTTTAGTTTCATAATTTTAATATTTCGTTTGTCACCTGAATAGGTTGTACCTAGGATGAAGAGTATAGATATTTTTCCCTATAAAATTTACAATAATATTAAAGTCAACTTATATTTAGAGATATTGTAAATCATCTTCAGAACTCAAACTAGTTTAATTTTTGCATTTAGTTTACCCTCCACACACAAAAGTTAACACTTTTTTTTTTTTTTAAATTTAAAAGTCTCTCAGGCCCTACTCTGAGGATCATGTAATTGGTAAATGAGAACTAACAATCTTCATAGCCCTTAGTAGTAAAAGAATTACTAAGGATAATTTTTAATGCCCAGCTAAATAAAGATTCTAGTATGCACAATGTGGCAATTTTCCTCGTATGATATACATTACACAAATACACAAACACACAGACACAGCCATAAGGGGAGGGCACATAAAATGCATACTTTATTGATGGTGGGACACTGTGATAACTTTATATAAGTCTCTCATAAGCTAGTCTTCAGATAATTTCTTCCCAAATTTCTTCAAGGAAACATTACCAGAAATACTACAATTGAAATGTTATATGTCATGTTATGATATTTATTACACATGCAGATAGATACAGGGCAGTAATCCTTATTTCACGAATTTCCTAGGTAAAACATCGATTTGTAGTACTGAGTATTTACAAGACACTAGCATAAAAATTATACTTTATATTAAATGCCAGAATGCCCAAGCAGTTAATTCTTATAGGGAGAAAACTAGTGCTAGAGATTGGGAAGAAAGAACACTGCCTTTCTGATGCTAGAGAAAGTTTTAAAAAAATATTACATGAATACAAAAAGGTTATAAGAGGTGAAGGGAGAGTATCAGGTTTGTTTTTCGCCTCCTATTTCATTCGAAACAAACATTTTATTCTCTCTTTCAGGTAGCAGAAAAGGTCTACTCTATTAAGAAATCTCAGTATGGAATAGCTAAACTGAGATCAGATGACTTCTGTTAAAACAAGGATCTCTAGACTGGTGATTCTGCAAGAAAACATTTACATCTCTGTTACAGGAAAGTCATTGTTGGGTGCTGACCATTTGGAAGAAAAGAGAAAGAAAGATACACAAAGAACCAGTTTCTTGTTTACCACAACAATGCTCTATTAACTCTCTATACTAAATATACTATAATAACAATCATATTAAAAACAATTAAATGAAGTGAACCTAAATGAACAAATATTCTTAAATGATAAGTTCAATGTATAATAACATAACAGACAGAAACAACTCCTCTTGGGACTTTTTTTTAAAAAAGATATTAACAGGACAACATTTATATAAAGATTCTATCTTCAACATGTCTAATGCCATGGCCATCCTATTATTTTTCTTCCAGCCATTTTTCTTAAGTGGAGGTAAATTATACAGTAGTATCCAACTTTATTGAAATAATCAATTTGAAGTTCTGTGTGAGATATAACTTTCTGAGCATGTGATCATAGCAATGAGTGCTTAGATCATAGTGCTAACTTCGAGACTGACTAAGTAACAATTTGCTTTTTGAGGAAGTATCTTGGACATCAAAATCAACAATTGAAAATGACATACCAACTCTCTCATTCTTCCCCCACCCCCACAAAAATTGATACTTGGAAAATGAAATGAGAGGGCAATGATGTTATGTCTATTATCCTCTGTAAGAAGAGGTGATTACCACAGAAGATGAAGAGGGGGTTATTTTTCAATTCTTGGGAGAAATAGTTAAATCTTAGAATGATGGAGATTTACTTTTCTTTGACTTTCTTACTATTTCACAACCATAGCCTACTGAATGGTTTTATCCAGGTACTTCAGAATAACTCAGTAACTTCCATTACCACACTACCCTACTCTCTCACTGTAAATTTGAATCACTTTAAAATAAAAGAAAGGAACAATGAAATATAAAAATTGAAAATAAGTTAATCCCTTCAAGTTACAAGGTCCATTTCTTTAACAGAAAAGTCATCTGTGAAAGGAAGAAATATATTTAGGTTATCTTTTAAAAATTTTGTGCATATAAGCATGGGACAATGAAAAATAAACCATTCTTTCGAAACCAATGAAAATGAGATATTATTTCAATGAGTAAAATATACTGACATATGAGATTTGTATACTGGCATAGAAGATGGACCTTTGGGAAGGTCGTACATATCTTAGGGTCATCATCATCATCATCATGATCCTACCATTAATTCAGATAAATATTTTGCTTTATTTTCTCTCACATTCCTCCTGCGAGGGAGGAAATGCAGGCTGGTACTATTCTCTTCAATTTAAAGAAGAATCTGAGGTCAAAAAACTTAAGTATATTTACTACTTCTAAACTGGAACTGAGACAACTAGCAAAGCTGGATAAAAATATAAACATCAGAGTGAGTCATTGGAGAACTGAAAAGGCAACCAAGACCTGAGAACACAATTCCTGAGAAGGAGTAATAAGTGGAGATGTGAGCTGACATTCTGCCACAGCTCTTGCTCTTAGGCACTTGAAGTCTGGCTGGGGGCAGGGACAGTTACAAGTGGCAGAAAAACCAGTAGAGCTTTCGTCAGCCTTGAAGAGCTGCAAAGAAAAACTGAGGGGCTAATAAAGCTCTATAAAAGAAGGGGTGGAGAAATGGGCTCTGCTGGTTTTCTACTCAAGCCCCTTCCCAAATTCTGAAGGGAACTTTAGGAAACTAAGAAGCAAACAGAAGCACAAACCTCTGTAAAGCAGAGTGGATTTTTCAGTAGTTTCTTGGTATTGAGAAAACGGAGGGATGAATATATATGACCTGAGAGAGGAGAGGGGTCCTAGTGAATACTCCAGACTTCCAGTTACATATTTCTGAACACAGAATTTGTTATTACGAAGTGATTCTCTTTCATGTTAATAGATATTTCCCTTAATGTCTACTTTGTTTCACATTATAATTTAGTGAACACTTTCTTTTGGTTAAAGTTGTTAGCATGGTATCTCTCTCCTAAATCCTTTGATATCCAAACTTTCAGTGTCCTTATGTTTCAGAGATGTCTCTTATGAATAGCCCATAGTTGGGTTTTGTTATTCATTCAGGCTTTAAATGAGAATATTTAGCTACCTACATTTATTGTAATTACTCAGGTTTAAATTTATCATTTTACTGAATGCTCTTCATTTGTCTTGCTTATTCTCTTTTTTCCCCTTATTTTCTTTTGGATTCTAAAGTTATTTTATATTATTAGCTCAGCATGTATATGTATTGTATATCATTAAAGTTCTTTTGATTACAACATGCATTTCTGACTTATCGTTTACCATGTAAGAATTTAAAACACTTTAACTCTAGCTGTCTTCCCTTTGGGATTTATATGACATTGTTGTCATGTTTTTATATTCTGTATTTAAACCCCAGAGGACTTCATTTCTTTTTATTGTTTCCAACAGTAAATATTCATTTTAATCTTCACATATCTATCCTTTTGTTGCTATACAGTCCTTCGTGCATCTCCAATCTTCCAAGAGGCATCGTTCTTACTTTTTCATGAAGAACAAGAGCTGTTAGCATTTACTTTAGCATAGGGCTTCTGGAGATACATTTCCTCAATTTTTATCTGTCTAAAAATCTTTTGATCTATTTTCCAGTGCACTCATTTACTTTTCAGCTATGTTTAATCTCCTGTTAAACCCATCCATTAAATTCTTAATTTTGATGTCTCTACCAAAGTTCTCATTCCTTTCTTTTCTGTACTTGACTACAGTAAGTTGTAAGAAATAACCTTGGTTATTTCTGTTCGTGCAGTCTCATATCCTTGTGTGCCTGGCTAGTTTTCATTACATGCTGAACCTTATATTAATTGTTTTCAGAAATAATCTGAGTCC
Source organism: Pteropus alecto (assembly GCF_000325575.1). Lineage (NCBI taxonomy): Eukaryota > Metazoa > Chordata > Mammalia > Chiroptera > Pteropodidae > Pteropus > Pteropus alecto. The sequence goes on along the minus strand of NW_006494612.1, from coordinate 10,019,836 downwards.
TAGAATGTTAATATTCCTCAAAAGAATATTCACTGGTTTCTACCAGGTGCCCTGCAGGACTACCAATCTAGAATCTTCTAAATCCAATTTTCGGGATTCGTATGATTTCAAGCTGAGCTTCAGTCCTATTTCAAATTCATCCTTTCTCTATTGTAAACTCCGTTGGGGTCTCAACACAGATTGACTGAGAGAGTCCACCAGGCCCTCTACTTCCATCCCTGTAGGCTCATGAAGCTACTGAAAGACCTACTCCCTTTCTTTGGTGCTCGCTCTTGAGTCAGCCAACACCAGGGGGAAAAGCAGCCCCCAAACTCAGGCACACCTTACTTGGCCTCCTTAGCATCTTGTCTTGGTAATTTTCCCCTACTTTTATCCTATGACTACAAGCAGACTTAAAAAAAACAACAAAAAAAAAAAGTCCAGCTTTTGTAGTTGGTCCCAGGAGATGGGCATGTCCTAATTACCTAGATTGTCATATATAGATATTTCCTAAGAAAAATGTTATGGAGAGATTTTTTTCTTTTAAATGCAAAATTTCTAGTATTTAAGGTCATTATTATCCAGTAACAGGTAAAGCTTTATAAATATTTTCTCCCTTACCTGCTATTGCTTCAATACTTGGAATTGCAATAGTGCTGTAAGTACTGATTCTCTTACAAGACCATGTATAAACCAAGGAGTCTTCTGTATTTTCCAGTCTCGAAACAGAATCGATAAAAAAAGAGCCCCATTTTTTAGATGATGAATTTAGAGGCTTTGTCTTCTGTCCCTGAAACAAGAGAATAGAACAATGAAAAATCATTATTAATGTTCAATCTCATAAGTTTTTTCCTCCACTAAGTAATAAGTCACAATAAAAAAAAATCTGTAAGAATTTCAGTTGTTTACCTTAACCAAACTATATACTACATAACAAGTAAAACAAAGCTTAGAAGTCCTTTAAGGTAGCCTCCCCGGCTTTGTGTGGGAACCCCTTCTCATCCTTAGGGATCCGGCCTGAATGCCAACCAGGATGTTTTCCTTGACCTCCACACTCAGATTGGATTAGGTTTCCTCTAATTTCCTATATCCTGAGTTTGTCCCTAATATATTATCTCATACTATCTCACATTTATCACGCTATTTACTTTTTACCCTTGACAGATTATTAACTACATAAGATTAGGAACTTTCTTATGTATTAGTGTAATCCTAAAGCTTTAGTGCCTAGGACAGAGGAGGCACATAAAAATGGTAGACTCAATAAAAGACTCATTCAATAAATACTTCATAGTGTTTTATGGATATGACATAAAATTAAGAACTTAAAAAAAATCCTATCATATCCATGTAATCTGGATTTTACAATCTCTTATCCTGTTCTGATGAAAATTTCATTTTAGAGCAGCACAGTCACAAATTAGCCTCTAGATTCATAATTCCATAAAGTGCCGAAACTCACTTTATGAATCAAGATGAATATATGTTTTCAGAAGATGGTGTTTGGAAATCACTCAGCATGAATTGATTTGGATTTCACCAAAGATATTTAAGAGCAGCATAGAATATGAATATCTATGTTCCTGTGTATACATTTAAGGTGTATTTCAATATATCTTCTTAAGGTCTAAAGAACAGTTTACAAGATAAATTTCTTTACGTAGTTCATTATCTTTTCTAAAATAATGAATCAGAAGAAATGAATCACGACTCACAAACTATATATAGATAATAGTTTTTAAGTGAGTGGTTGAATCTAGGCTCCTCTCTATTCCTATGAGAAAAGGAAAATAGACATATTTACCCTTTCTGGTTCAATGCAGTATGGATACTGCTATGATCTACCTGTTTATGTCTCCCAAAATTCATATGTTGAATTCTTCACCTCCAAGGTGATATGAGGAGGTAGGGTCTTTGGAGGTGCTTAGATTGTGAGGGTAGAACCCTCCTGAATGAGATTAGTGCCTTTATAAAAGAGACACCAGAAAGCTAGCTTTCCCCTCTGGCATGTAAGGGTACCGTGAGAAGACAGTGGACTGAGAGGAAGCAGATCCTCATCAGATACCAAATTGACCAGCACCATGATCTTGGACTTCTCAGCCTCTAGAACTGTGAGAAATAAATGTTTGCTATTTATAAGCCAGCCAGTTGATGGCATAGCAGCCCAAATGGACTAAGAAAGATGCCAATCTTTGTTCATTCTAATGTTGGGGGTTTTAATCACACACTCATACACACACACGCGTGTGCTAATCAAAAGAATCATGCCATTTTCTGAACACATCAACAAGAAACACTTCTATTTTTGTTAGAAGTGTTTATATATTACAGGTATCATCCTTTAATGGTAAGTGTTCTCACCAAGCTTCTATCCTCTCTTCTGCTCTCTCTGTAATCTCTCTCCCTTAGACATTCATTATGTCCTAGTTTTCCTAATTCTAACTAATCTATCTCCCAAAAGCCAGTTTGATCTCATCCTCCAAATATTTCAAAGAAATAGGATTCAATATTAAATCAATCATATCTCCCTCCTCACAAAAGCAGTTTTCCTTGACTTCCCTATTTATATGAATAAAACCTATCATTTCCAGTTGCCTATGCTTGAAAACCAGCTATGTTGTAAGTCTCAACCCCTACCACCAGTACCAGATTCATCATTTGTGCCTCTAGAACATCTACCTGCAAATTCTCTTTCTTTCTCATTACTATCCAGTTGGTCATGTTTGTGTTACCTATAATATAGGCTGCGGAAACAGCCTCCCACAGCATCCCCATCACCCTCTACACAGCTGTTACACGAAAATTTCAACATTGTTACTCTACGTTCAAAAATTGTTAGTGGTTCCTCTGGTTGACAAATCTACACATGATCAAGACTGCACTGTAGTCTGTACATTACAATCTCTGTACACTTATTCGTGTTATTTCCTGAACCAAGAATGTTATTTCTATCATTTGATAATGTACCTGTTCTTCAATGTTTATCTCAAATTCTACATTCTTTGTGAGGTTTTCCCTAATTCTCCTTGATGAAGTATCCACCCCGCCTTATTTAAAATTCTTTAATAATTTGTACCCTGTCCAGGCAGTTATACTTTATTTCTATATTCAAGTTCCCTACTCCTTCTATCCTCATATTATAATACATTCTGTAAAAAGGAACTGTGTCTGACTCAATGGTAAATCCCCAATATTCCTAGCAAAGAGGCTTACACAAATTAAAAACTCAGTACAGGTATATGTTGAACAATAGAATGGTGTTCGACTGGCTTTGTAATTGGCCTTATTAAGACATCTCTGCTAATCCAATAAGCTCTTACCTATGTCTGATATGTGCAATAAAAATTTTGAGTATTATTCTGAAATGTGTGTGTGTATAGACACACAGAGCTACCAATCTTGCCTCTCAATCTCAGTGTGAGTGGATTTAATTAAGGACATATATAAGACATATATACGTAAGCTAAGTTATATATAGATCTCTATATCTTTATGAATAATGATTCATTTAGTTTTGAAAATGAAAAAAAAATGTTTATGTGTATATATATGTGTGTCTAATATCATGACCGCTGACCAAAATGGAAAGGTTTCAAGACAAAAACAAAAAAAACAAAATAGAAACAAAACCCCTGAATATAATCAGTTTCTTCTACTTAACTTATAATTTAGTTTTATTGACAAGGCTTATCTGTAAAAGAACCCTGAGAAAAAAACATAACCAACTGAAAATATCTCACAGAACTATGAAATGCAATGAAGTGAAGCTTTAGCGAATATTGGTTCCAGTTTGTTTTTTTAAGTTAACTCATACAAATGTATCTCCGACTATTTTATTAGTAATCAATTAAAAAACCCAGACAGTTTTATTAACTTGATTGCTTTAAGGAAGTATAGATAACACCATTGTTTTAACTGGCACTTCATGGATTACTAGTGAGGATGGGCATCTCCTCTCATACATAAGCTTTTTTCTTTAGTCTACTGCCTGATACCTCTTGTCCAGTTTCCTATCTGAATGTTCTATTTCTTATGTGCTAGATATAATATCATTGTTGGTTTTTATTAGGTTGAACCACATGAAAGTGCTGATTTTGAACTATTCTTGACATACAAAAAATGGCATTATAAGGTTCCATCTAGATGGATGCTGCAAAACACTTTTCTCACTGGTTAACAGTATTCCAGGTATCTTGAACAAAACTATTTAATATTGATGCAAAGTCATCAACTTTTCTACTTATTGTTGCTCTTTTGGGTCCTAATTTGAGAAATCCTTCCTCGTCCTAAGGTCACATGAATGTTTTCATAAATTTTCTTCACTTAATTATATAGATAAAATTTTACTTTCCATAATCGATTCGGAATTAGTGAAAAAGGAACTCATCTTATTTTTCTTCACACAGAAACTACGTGTTCATTTACTGAATTGTCTATCTTTTCTGATGATTGATAATCTTCTATCATATATCACATTTTCATGGTAACTTGGAATGTGATACAGGGGCATATGTCTGTATTTTTTTTCCTCTGTTCACTAACATTTTATATATATTTTGTCACCAGTATTGTATTTTAAAAAATTACTGTAATTTCCTAACATGATTAGTATCTGAGAGAGCGAGATTCTTTCCTTTCATTATCCTTTTTTACATAATTGTCTTAGCTATTTTTGGGCCTTCAGTTTTTTATCTAAATGCACTTTGTGAAGTTCCACCCAAAATCTTTCTGGGATTTTGCATAACATTATACTAATTTTATAAATAAATTTAAGGAAAATATGTAACAGTATAATTTTAAATCATGTCTTCATAAATATGGTATATCTCTCCATCTATTTATTTGTATTCAGAATTGTTTCTAATTGAGGTATAATTGACAGATAACATTAATTTCAGGTAATACCATATAATTATTGGATATCTGCATATATTGTGAAATGTTCACCACAATAAGTCTAGTTAACACCTATCACCACACAGTTACAAATTTTTTTGTGATGAGAATTTTTTTCAATATATAATACTGTATTATTAACTACAGTCGCCATGCTGTATGTTACATCTGCATGACTTATTTCACAACTAGAAGTTTTTACCTTTTGTTTATTTCCTATGGCTTTCTATGCTAATGATCATATAACTCCAAAATAATCACAACTTGGTGTCTTTTCTTCTAACCCTAACTCCATATTTCTTTTTCTTTTCTTGTGGTGTTGGCCAGCTCCCTGTTACATGATATAATTCATAACAGGTATCTTTTGTCTAGCTAAGAACCTTAAAGGCTATGTGTCTCCATTAAATATGGCTTTACATTAAATATTACCTTACAGATTACACTCCCACTGGGTTTTTTGTGGATAGCCTTTCTCTAATTACAGGCTGGCTCCTTCTTTTTTGCTGAGAATTTTCATCATTAAAATGAATTATTTTGGCAACTAAATTTCATAGTATGTTATTCTAAAAACCCTGAGAATACACTTTTATTTGAGTTAAAATGAAGGAACAGATGAGAACAGTACTGAAGGAAGCTAAAGAGGAGAACTCCTTTTCTTTTTCCTATGGAGGGTAGTCTTATGAAATGAAGACTGTCCCAATAATGACAAGATTAATGAAGTGACTTTTATTTCTGGAAACAAAAATCAATGGAAACAAATTATTTTTCCTTAGTCTCCATAACTAGGCTTACTTGAATAATTCAAATGGGTGATTTTCGTTTATCTGTCATGCTCCAATAGAGTAAGTTATCAATAGATACATTAAGATTTCAGAAAGTCTCTTATATAAGCCTTTCAAGTGCCATTTGAGATGTTCTCTGTCCTTGAGATACCTGTCACAAATGAAGGGAGGTGAAAATGATCTTTATGTTCCAGATGGTTTCACCTAGAATGGAAATTGCTTTAAATATGTGAGAAATTGAATTCAAGTCTAAGTGAAACAAGAATGTCCACAGAATGTGGGAAATGTAAACGTTCTGGTTCACTTCTGAAATGACTTGGTTAATTTGGTTTCCCATTATATTGTTTAATCCTGAAATGACTTGGTTAATTTGGTTTCCCATTATATTGTTTAAAGTTCACTTACACTGAATCAAGTAACCACAAATATGTAATTAAATTCCTTTGCATTCAGGCTTTGTACTCACCAACAGACTGTACATGACACATGTTCTGTGTTTGACATTTGGTTAAAAAAACTAAACTCCATCTTTCTGAATAATCACAAAATAAGCAGAAGAATGCCCACACAAGGCTTTCTATTTAGTTCTCTTTAGGGACTGTTTCCCTCCTGCTGTAGCAACTGAAGATGTTTGCATTCTTGTCTCTTCCACAGAGAAACAGGAAAGAACCTGAATTCTCCTTGCGTGCTGAACTTAACACCTGACTTTGGTGTGCCGACAGAAGTGTGCTGTGCAGAGGAACAGACCTGAACTTAAATATGAAAGCAGTCTCATTTTTAAAAGTTGTGGTTTTAGGTTTATGTCAAAGACAATTTTTTAAAAACACACAGAATTATTTTAAAATTGTGCACATATGCCTTTAAGCATAAGCAGAAAGATGCATGATTGAGGGTTTTCCTTTAGCAACTAAGTTGGCCTGAGACATCTGCTAAGGATGGGCACATCAATTCAAATACTGCCTCAAAAACAAACCACAGAGACATAATGGCAGTCGGTCTGACCAGGATAATTTTGAAGTCACATAGTATGAGGATACTTTGCTTTTTCAACATAATGTGTGGGACACGATTGGGAATCCCACAGCAAAATATATGCTTCGGACCCCAACAGAAGAAGGGACTCCATCTTCTACAATTCCACTTTTCCTGGAACCTCCATAGTATGAGAGATGTTAAGAGTTCAGGTATAAAGCTGGATCCTTAGGCCTTATTCTGTCACTTGGCCAAACCCTCCTAGTCTTTGCTTCCTTGTCCATGTTTGATAGAGCAGGGGTGGGTTGGGGAGGTGGAGTTCGATGAAAAAGGAACATTATTTATTTCAATTCTAACTTGGGAACTAAAACATTCAAGCTGTTGACTCACCATTTTCTGTCCAGGAGCTAATTATTAACTATTATATGTTTATAACTAATTAAAAAGAGAAAAGGGGATCCATGGAAGAAGGATGGGGTTACTGTGTACATATTGCTAGAGGAAACTTTCCCACTGATTTTTCATTTTATTACCATACCTGCATTCTCAAATCATTTTGAAGAAACCAAATCTCTCTTTAGTGAAATCTTTTTCGAAAGTCACTCCAGTTGGAAGGCCCACCTTCTGAAAGGTTGTTTTAAAGCTCCTCTTAACTGAAATTGTCCAAAGAACTTATAATAATGTCAGGTTGAAGACTAAATGCTACTCAATGGAAACCTCAAAGAAACCTGATTCCATTATTCTAACATTTTGTTAGGTCTACTTAGTTATTTTTTCTTTTAATAATAGACTTTTTTAAAAGATCAGCTTTAGGTTTACAGATAGAGCAGAAAATTCAGAAAACTCTTATATAAATGTGTATATTATATATACATATCCCCCTCCTGCATCCCCACCATTCTCTCTCCATTATTAACATCTTGTATTAATTGGTGTGGTTAATTTGTTACAACTGATTAACCAATACTGATACATCATTATTGATGAAAGTCTGTAGTTTACATTAGGGTTCACACTTTATGTCGTATAGTTTTATGGGTTTTGACAAAATCATAATGTCATGTACCCACAATTACAATATCAGAAAGAATAGTTTTACCATCATAAAAATCCCATCTTCCATTTATTCATGCCCCCTTCCCCTGAACCCCTGGTACCCACTAGTCTTTTTACTCTCTATAGTTTTGTCTTTTCCAGACTGTCATATGGTTGGAATCATATAGTATGTAGCCTTTTCAGATTGGCTTCTTTCACTTAATATGTACTTAAGGTTCTTCCATGTCTTTCTGTGGCTTGATAGTTTATTCATTTTTATTGGTAGTTTTTGATATGATAATTGTTTTTGATTTGAAATTTTCCTTCTTTGTAATTGGTCCACTGGAATGAATTTAGAAAAATGCATTTTATTTTCTGATCTTTCTTTTCTGTTTCTTCTTGCTTTTAAACAAACACTTATTTTCCCTTTCTAGATTTATGACATATTTTACTTTTCTTTACCTCAAGTCTTCACCTACATTCAATCTGGGGGCTCAGGAATAAGTTTAAAGGAGCTACCAATTTAGTTACGTTAGACCCGTGAAGAGAGAGCAGGAGAGTTTTCATGGCCAAGCGTAAGAGACAGTATGAGTGTAGTGAGTCAGGATCTGGCTGGTCAGCACCAGCCGAAAAACATCCATGGTGCCATAGCACTGAATGAAAGCAGAGGGCAAGGAAGACAGATGTTATCTTGGTATCAATTAAAAATTATCAATGAGATCAACTATAGAGCTGAGATGGAAAGAAGATCACAATAACTGTCAACAGATTTCATCATTCTTTATACAAACACTTTCTAACATACATCAAACATAAAGGTTTTTCCTTCAAAGAAAGAGCTAAAGAGAACCCTTACCTCGTATTTTCCTCTCTTCTCTAGAGGCTCTGATTCCTCAGGTTTCACGTCTCTTTCCCCTTTGAGCTCTTCCAGGATGAGGACTGTCTCCCAATTACTATAATGACGGGCTGGGTAAATATCTGAATGCATGCTGTCACCAAAGTAAACAACCTGTAAGTCAAAGAGCAAATTCTGTTTGAGGCATGAGAACTGTGAAAGAGAGTGGTGTTCATTTCATGAAAGGCAGAAGTAAGGCAGGTATCGTAGTAAGGCATATTACACTTCCTTGAATAACTTCACAGGGGGCTGCTGAATGGCCCCACTGGGATTGCAGGGTGCCATGTTTACTTTAAGAAATTATATAATACATTTGCAGGTACAAGAAAGGCAGAAAATAAGTGATTTTATTCAATTTTCTGAAGGAGTGAAAGAGTCCATATGTTTACACTTAGACCTGCCCCTAGAATTGAAGAACAGGGTGAGATATTAGAGATGACTTGCTACAGTGAGTTAGATCAGCAGGAGGGCACATCACAACCACTTTACCAAAGAGTTTCTGGGTCCCACCCAGACCTGCTGAAACAGAATCTCTGAGAGTGGGGTTGGGCAAGTAGACTCTGAGAAGCTCCCCAGGTATTCTGAGGCAAAGCCCCACTAATCTAGTCCACACCCCTTTTACAGATGAGAAAACAAGGTTAAAGGAATATGAACAAGAACCTGCAAGTCAGGATGCTCTGTCCACTAAACACCTCAGGAGTTCCCCGGGGGCTGTGGCACCATGGGAGCCAATGGAGTAGGACTCAGTTACCCACTGATCTCTTCTGCTCGCAGGGCTCCCAGCAGATTTTTTAGATGAAAGGTCCTGCTGTTAAAAATGCACCAATGTCCAACATCAACAATGTGACCAGATGTCAAAAGCAAGTGTGTCTTTAGACTATCATCTGCAGTGTAATTTCAGTTATTTTATATATATAAAAACTTTTTGGATAGATTGTTATCAGGACATCATTACTCAGGTATCCCACACACTAATCCAGTATATCGCCTAGATCTGTGGCTCCTTCTTGGAATCTATGCTCTTCTCTGTTACAGATAAAGACCCAGACTACATCAACAAGGGAAAGGCTTATTTAAGCAGAAGAGGTAAGAGAAGAAACTGATACAGGCAGAGGCAGAAGTTTTCCCCACAGATAATTAAGCTGAATGCATTATGGTTTTAGTTTATAATGGTTTATGTCTGCAAGTAGGCATCCAGGACTCCGCCTCAATCAGAAAATACCTTGGGTTCAGGTTTGCCAGTCATTTTCTTCAGAAGTTCGTACAAGTGGACAGCGTTCCCTTGGGAGTACCAGCCAGGTTTATCCAGAGATGGCAGTGGCTCCTGCTCCTCGTCATTCTCTGAAAACAGTTTGACAATCATATACTTTTTAGTTTAGTGAGAACACCCAGCTGAGTAGACCACACTCAGTAATGGCTGCGGGACATGTATGAGAATGAACCACGTGGGGCCGGGAGCTAGCATTCAGTGAGCATCGACTATTACAAACACGTCACGGATACATAAATAATAATTATTACACATTTTTAAAATAAAAACATGAAAAATAAATTATTTGAATATTTTATATACAATTAAACATTTTTTTAGAGCAGTCTTAGGTTCACAGCAAAATTTAGAGGAAGGTACAGTGATTTCCCCTATACCCCCTGCCCCTGCACATGCATAGCCTCTCCCATAATGGGTGATACTGATATGTCAATGTAGGTCCATCAATTGAAACACATGTACTACTCTGGTGGGGGATGTTGATAATAGAGGAAGGTATTTTGCCCAAGGTCTCATAGCTGGTAAGTGATTTATTATTAACAAAACTCCACAGCTTACATTAGGACTTCAAATTGGGCCTAGAAGACAGAGGGTAAGACAACAGCCCCATGGACCATCTCTAAATTTGGATTCCTGGACCTGAATATGGGTCACGCAACTGTCACCAACAAGATACAACTATAGCACAAAAGAAAATTTTCTCTGGCATCCGTGAGGACACCCATAATCTGTTAGTTCCACACTGGAGCCTCAGCCAAATCCCTGTGACATCTTTATATAATAACCAAATCAGTGTTGTTTATTGTCCTCCATATATATGAAGAACAAACAGGTCATCAGTGGATAAAGAAAAGAAGGTGAACTTTAGAATTCATTTTGAACTTCATTTTATGAAGTTTATTATCTTTGCAATCGCTCTCAAATTCATTGATAAAAAAGGACTATCTTATGAAAAATGCAAACCAGTATTACTTTCCTAAACTTAAACTTTGTCATAGTTTTGATTTAAAGCATTCTTAAAAGCTGAGTAGAATACATTAATTGGAAAACATCTTCCTATGAACATAGATATTCAGAATAATTTTCTGTACCAGTGTTCTGTATGATGTTCAAATTATTCCTCAAAACTTATAGCCTAATGACTAAAAGTTAAAAAATAACTGTGGTAAAAGTAGAAAGGAAAATAACTTCAAGGAAAAAAAAAAAAGCAAAAATTTCTGACCGTTCTGAACTAGTTTTCATCAGTCTTCTGAAATGGATCACGGTGGCTACTAAACTGTTATAGAGTTTAAATTCTATTTGATAACTTTTAAGGTGATATAACAGCTTTATTTTATTATTTAAAAGTTAAAAAAATTTCAATTGCCATTGACATACAATATTATATTAGTTTCAGGTGTACAACACAGTGATTAGACATTTATGTAACTTACGGAGTTATCCCCCATAAATCTAGTACCCATATGACACCACACATAGTTATTACAATATTATTGACTATATTCCCTATGCTGTACTTTACATCCCTGTGACTGTTTTTATAATTGGCAATTTGTACTTCTTAATTCCTTCCCTTTTTCCACCCTTCCTGCTATTCCCATTCTTTTTCATCTGAAAAATGTGTTCACTCTTTTCATTCCACCTCTTTATCAGCCTCTTCTACATGTGTGACAATTCTAACCACCCTCCTTGAAGGCTGAGATTGCTCCCCAGAGAGGACTGCTTTGTTTTTTATGATCCTCCTGTATTCCGCAGGCACCTTTGTTCTAGAAAATTCAGACATTACAATTAATTCATCCCTCAAGTATTTAATGAAGCATTTATGCAGGCCCTAAAATCTAAGGTAAACTCCATGCCTTTCATTTTTATAGTCAGGGAGAGACTGAGAAACAAATGATTATGATACAATGTAGTAGAGTAAAATTTAATACAAACATAGGTTTATTATCTTCTTTCTCTCCCACAAAGAGAAAGACATAGTGTCTCTTATATCTTTTGTTGCACCTAACACATGGTTGTTACCCAGCAGATTATTTATTGAATAACTGAATGAACAAATCCTAAATAGAAGACAAAAGCAAAACGTAGTTTACCTAGTGTCCGGAAAGGTCTCTGACTTGGTAAATGGGAGAAGAAACCAGGCTTCAGTGCATTTGTAATCACAATGTCAAAAAGATCGGCAAAATCATTCCTAAGAAGTAACACATTTTCCATAAATTTATTTAAGGAATTAGAAACGGTCTATAAAAAACAGAACTTAATGTTTGCCTACCTACTTGACCATAGATAGTATCATTCCTTATCTTTGGATTACCTTTTTACATGCTTTCTATACATTTTAAGGTGAACCTGGAAACAGAAGGTAGTTTAGCACTAATATTCTTGACAACACCTTGAAGTATAAATATAAGAAAAGTAAGAGCACATTAACTCATTAACTCTAGGTGCTAAGCCTTCTCAATATGGTAATAGTAAGTTAATTCAATAGTTTCTTACAGCTAGAAATAGTCACAAGCTATGTCTTCCTATTTGAGTCCTGAAATTTGTCTGGATTGGTTAGCTTGAAGAGATATTAGTAATTCTGTGTGTCACATGGGTTCTATGGAAACCTAGCATTATATCAAGTCTGGTGACATCTTTCAGAAAGTATGCAAAATGTGAAGAAGATACTTTATTTTGAAAATTGGGGTAGTTTTATAAAGGGTCAATTTTTAGATAACAACAGTAAATTGTTTTTTAGTTTGTATTTAATACTATATTTAGGATTATTTGAGATGGTAAAGAAATGGTAGTCCTTGTTCCCAATGGCTTCGCGATGGTATTGGGGAGACGATATTTACCCAACATATCTGTATACTTTTACAAACCAAAACTGTATTAAAGAGAAATTGTGACAGGCAGGAAAAACTTTGGTTATCTATGCTAATGAAAAAGAGATTAAGACTCCAGAGTTTTTATTCTGAAGTATGGTTCCATCACCAGGAGAGCAAAGCTCTCTGTAAAAGGCACCTTTCAAGGCATCCAAGACTTCAAGCTTTAATTCACTTCAAGGATCGCAAGCCTATGTATTATTCAGAAAACAAAGCATCCACTCAGACTGTAAGTATACCATCGACCAATTTAAATCTACATGTGCTGAGAAACATGTAACCAGGGGTCAGTTTAAAGCTAAAACTTGCTTCATATGCAGAGCAATTCAGTACTTGCTGAAATCTGAGGAAATGTCATGAGGGATCTAGTAGCCCATTTTAGAATCTTGCTTGGACCTTGGATAATCTCTGGTATTGCCCAGAAGAATGACATACATAAGTATTAACACTTACTGAAAATAACCAACTACTCTGCCTAATACTTTACCTGTATTATGCTATTGAAACTCCTCTTCATATCTATGAGGTATTATTGTCCCATTTTTAAGGTGACGGAATGGAGGCTTAGTGAGGTTATAAAACCTGCCCCAGGTCACACAGTAAGTTGCAAGGCAGGGCTTGAACCATGTCTGTTTTATTTTCAAGTCTATGCATTTATAGTGCCTCAATTTTCACAGATGTCAATCCCATCCCTGGCTGTGCTCAATGGTGAAGGACAAGGATACACACGGAAAAGGCTACAGAGAAGTTATACTCGTTATCTGTCAGTAAGTACAATCTGCAACTTAGTATCCCTCAATAGTCATCCCGAACTGAGAAACCAGATTCATGGAAGACAGCTGGAAGGACATGTGTTTTCTCTTCAGAAAATCTAAAGCCCAGATCAGTAAGCTACGAGCATGATGAACCCCGGTAATGTTGCTTTGCTAAAATGTACTAGGGGTTTGTTGGGATCAGCAGATGTTGAGGGATGTAATGAGAAACGACCACTTGTCACTCAGCATTATTTAATATAATATGGTCATGGTGGAGCTTTTTTTTTTAAAGCACTGGTCTAATTTGCTATTGGTAAAACCAAGAAAATGGAATGTCTCATTACTTACCCAAGGATATGTTTGCAGAGAAGTCTACAGTAATCACTGTGAGAACTAGTGATTAACAGAAGAATTTTCCCAGCATTCTTTAGCTGTCGAAGCCACTTTTTTACGGATTCAGGACATCTGTGTAAATACCTGCCTGGATCTCTTTTTATTTCTGGAAAATACATTCCACAGTTTTCTGAAAAATAAAAACATCGAGGAGATTTTTTTTTTTTTCATTTTGGACTCAGTGTATTCTCAAACAAGTTACCCTCTCTCAAAACTATAAATAAAAACAATCTAGCAATCAGTATTGCTTCTTAAGAATACTTCTCATCCTTTACTTAAAAACATAATGATGATTGAAAATGTAGTTGAGAATATGTGTTGGCTATTTGACAAGAACTGATAAACTGTTAAAACATAACAAACAATATAATCGGCATTCTCAAATCAGAGATAATCTTACTGCAGTTTTAAATATCGATTGATTGATATTCTTTCAATCACTCAACAACTATTTGCTGAATACAGATAACAAAAAAAATAAATATGCAGATAATGCACCATGAACGCATCTTTGGCATAAAGCAGCCAAGAAGGGAGCTGGGTTCCTCAGAGTCACAGTAGTATTGTTTCATATGAAACTCAGACGAGAAGGGTCAGTCTATTACAGTCTCCGAGAGGTGCTGAGACAGGAAGAACAAGCCAGAAAGGCCAGAAGGCACGGTAGTGGACAAGGAAAACTGAAGGACCTGAATCACTGAGCTGGGGCTGCTGGCTCTGCCCCTTTGGGTGTTTAGAGAGTCCAACGGGTCATCTGAGCTGTTGTCCTGGTCAGATGCACTCACAATGCTTGACACGGTGCCTTAAAAGTTGTGGGTATTTAACAGACAATTGCAGATGTGGCTGAAATACTACTAGAGTCATGAAGCATTTTAGAGATGCTGTTCTCTGAGTATGACAGCACTAATAGAGAGAACTCAAGTTCTTACTTTCTTTAACTGCTATAAAAGAAAAAAAAATGCATTAACAAAACAAGAGGTGAATGAAATTATACTGAATGATAAACTGCAATAGATTTGGGCTACACATGCAACTCTGTATGCTGTCATATACTTGAAATAGCAGAAATGAAGGCTACATTTCAAGAATATCAGGACAGGAAAAAAGAGTCTTTAAGCAAAAAACAAAACAAAACAAAAAAACACAACAAAACCAGAAATGGTAGCAAATACAGTCTCTGCCTGCCCAAATCCACTCCCCCTCTCTGTTGGAAAGTACTCTGATTTTGTTTGAGGTTTTATCCTCTGCCGAGGGGCTGGGCACTCAGGGAGGGCGTAGGTTTCCGTAGGTCTAACCTATGATGGCAATTCCTTCCCCTGTCAGTAAGTTGTTTAGGACCCTGTAGGAGAGCCAGGCATGGCCAGTGAGACTTGAGAACTCTGCTGGGGACCACTGGAGTCCTGTATATCACCCATCCCTTCTATTCTGGACTTTGCTATGGCTACATGTTCTACCTAGAACTGTGGCAGCTAACTTCAACATGAAGTGCAACTCTGACATATCAATGATGACTGAGTGGAAATCTGAAAAGAACCTTTGGCTGATGACATCACTGGGTCTCTGATTAAGAAACTGAATTAACTGTTCAAAGTATCACGTAAACTCTGAACTTCATCTGGTCATGCAAACTAACTCAATTTAATGATAGCTTAAACATTAAGTTTACCAGTTATTTGCAACTTAGAGCATCTTTCTTCAGAAAAATAGTATGTTGTAGGAATCGATCATAATTAGACCAAAAAAATAACAGAATGTTATACTATGAGAATAATATTCAGACATTGGGAGACCAAGAACAAAAAGAGTTGTGCTCTTCTTGTATTTTGTCCTACCGGGACATTTTGTGTAAAACTCTGGGATCCCTCAATATCCCAGAAGCTATGTAATGCATAGCTATGTAATGTGATGCTATGTAATTTTTCAAAGCTTTTTATCCCCAAAGCTTAAAAATATTTAAATATATCTTCTGTTTTTCAGGGAAAAGAGGGCACAAGTAAGATAGGGCTAAATAAGAAAGAGAAAATAATACAAGTAAGTTGCTAGGAAGAAAACAGTTTGATGAGTGACTATCAAAGTAATGGCAGAGGCTGTGACTCAGAATTTATTATACCTAAAAGTCATACGTGAGATTATTTTACCTAGAAAAGCAAAGTTTTTATAGCAATAAGAATTTTGTGAGTTGGATAACAAAAGATTTATAGTACCTAATGCTGAAAACATTTACATACTTAAGCTTCTGTAGTTAGGAACAACTGCTGAGAAAAAAACTATTTTTCCCCCTTAGTTATACTTATGAGCTTAGTGCCATCTAGTGATCAAAATATAAATTACTGTTAAAAAGTTACTGTCCCATTTCCAAAGGAATCAAGAAAACAGCATATACATTTAAATGCTGTATTTTAAAATTATTGCCTAGATTAATTTTATTAGTATCCCTTAATAAGCCTAACGCAGAGGAGTGCAAACATAATAGTTTAGCTGGAGAAAATTACTCCCTGAGGTGAGTGTCCTGATTTTGTTCACAAGCCAGACTGAAATGAACAAAGTAAAAGACAAACCCTATACAAATAGAGACCCAATAGATTACGGATTGCTCTTACTATAAAAGATCACTGACTTTTGTAACCTCAGATCATTAAAGGAATAGATGTAATTACACAAATACTCATCTTTTAAAAAATTTATCTTTGAGATACCACTGACATATAATATACAAGTTTAAGGTGTACAACATGTTGATATGCTACATCTATATATTGCAATATGATTCCCACCATAGCATTGGCTAATACCTCTAACACGTTACATCATTTCTATTTTGTGATGAGAACAATAAGATCTAGTCTCCTATTAATTTTTAAGTGTATAATATAGTAATGTTGTCTATAACTCACACTCATCTTTTTATTGAAATAAATCAAGCTACTGAACCAACAGAAGAGTTAGGTTAAACAAACTACATTGAATTATAATTGTTAATTAAATTAACTTCCCAAAGAGACTTTAAAGTCCTAAAGGTTGGTAGTATATCTTTCTGCTTAGCATGGAGCAGGCATTCAATGAATGAATACCTAAATTAGTGGAAGGGCAGACACAGGAGTATTTGTGTTTATTTATAGTCAAAGTAATATTATGATTCATAACATATAACCTGTGAATGACAAAAAACTGCCCTATCAAAGTCACCCTTTCTAAAGTACATTCATTTTTTTTTTACCTCCACTGAAAAAAATAATCATGTTTAATTATATTATGCTACTGATAGATTAACACTGACTGGACATGACAGGGAATTTAGACCGAAAGTGGAAAGAAAGAAATGGTCTTGTTTGTTCTCAACTCACAAAGTGGCCTGTGTTTTCGGTTAATCTCAAAGGAATTCTATTTTACTGCCACTTTATGTAACTAATTTTCCTGACCTTTCCACACCTCTAATATCCTTAGATGCTAGTATTTTCTATGTCTACATGGGATTAAAAGTAAATTTTTTAAAAAGCTAGTTATAAAGAATAAAAGTTTAGTTGTACTATATTAATAAAAACTGGTTAATGCAGAGTCATGGAAATAACAACAGCAAAGTGTTTCAACAGTCTGATATGTACATAAAGTGGCCCACATGTATCAAATACGATTCAGGATTTAGGGGTCTCTAGTGATAGATAAAAAAATACAAACTTAATATTAAAAATACTTTTTTAGTTTAATAGACAATTGTGCCACATCACTATTTCTGTCATTGCAGAATAAGTAAGCCTTTTTCTTGTTAACTGTATTACCACTGTCTGTGCAACTTGTGGCTAGTTTCCAAAGCTGTTGTCCCAGGGGATTAGAGATGTGGGGATGCAAACACCTCCACCATCAGCCTCCAATTAAGGTGTGCTGCTCTTTCTGTGGGAGACAATAATTTAGCAGAGACTGAAACATTTACAACCTTTACAAGTTATAGAACAGTATGCAAGTGAACAGCTACAATGTTTAGTTTTAGCTATGAACTCAATGTACTTGCTGTAAGGAACAATATAATTAATTTTGTGAAATATACATATATACATATGCCTCTGTGTGTGTGTGTCTGTGTGTAATTTTGGCCAAGAGATATTGAATTATTTTTTGAAAGATGGAAGAGATAAACGATAGATTAAGTATGTTCTGAATTTATTTAGGGAGGGCAAAAGATGAAACTGAAATTTAATATTAAAACAAACATTTCTTTTTATGATCCATACATGGTTTGTTTCTATCTAATATATTTATAAAGAAATCTAGAATATCTGGATTGAATGAAGTGAAAGAAATACCATTTGTGAAGATTTAACAAAACAAAGGATTTTGCTTAGGGTAGGAAATTAATCAAGAACTAACAACATCTATTTATCCAGCTTCTTTGGCCTTGAATTCCATATCTCTGGCAATAAAGATGCCTCCTATCCTCCTGGAATAGGGTGGCTACCATCATATGGGAGATTTATTTTCTTCTTTCAGCGGGGATAAAAGAAGGTCAGAGTGTTTTTACACTGGCTGTTTCTCAAGTAACTTTAATTCAAAATGTTAAATGTCATATTTTGGGTCAGCCTGCCCTGAACCCCATCACCTCCAAAGAATTCTATTGTATATACATATACAGAATGTAAATGACATATATTGCTATGTCAACATAAATATTTCAGTTTAAAGAAAACCAAAATTAACAAGTAATTTAAGGTAAATTCTATATAGTACTTCTGACTTCTCACCTACTTCAAATGCGAGCTCCATAGAAACTGAGATAAAAATAACCAATTGCTGAAATACACAGTGATTACAACAAAAGAAAAATAAAATTTTTGAAAGGTTTACCCCACCCCCATTAACTTCAAATCAAAAACTTTTGAGATTTCTTTAAAAAACTGATTGGTCTTCAAAGAAATATGCATTTTAAAGATTATATTTTATCATGGGGTGTATTGTTTTCTTAATTACTTTAGTTGAAATATCCTCAGAAATATCTTTTCTTACTAATAGGCCCAAAATATTCAGAACAATGACTAACTTAGAGGGAATCAACATCAGAATACACAGAGATTATAATCACAAAGGATTACTTATCTAATATCTGGTCTCAGAGTGTATTATATAAACAGGAAACCTCTATATAACTATTTGTTCTTTGTCACATATACACTTAGGACTACACTTAGGACGTACACGTTAGTGAACCAGATATTGTAATGAGGCATTACTGTTTTTCACTACATTTTTCTATCCAAAACTGGATTGCATCAGTTTTATACTCTATTTATGTTTTTATAAAATACTACACCTGGACAAATTATCTCAAGTTAATTTAAGAAAAGGGAGAAAACACTAAAGTTTTAAATTAATAAGATTTTAATTCAGATAATTGTTTTGATAGAGGTATTAATTTTGTAATGTAAAATTTGAAATTATGGACTTGATAAAATAGAAGTGTTAATTTTTCTTTGCTATAACAAACATAGATATGTAGTTTGCTCTGCAATGCTCTGCAACATTGCTTGAAAAATAATGCCCTAATCAATTACAGCTGACATTAAATATTACATTAGTTTCAGGTGTACAGCATAATGGCTAGACATTTATATAATTTACAAAGTGACCCTCTCGATAAGTCTAGTACCCACCTGGCAACATACACAGTTATTAGAATCTCACTGATTATATTCCCTGTGTTGTATTTTAAATCCCTATGATTATTTTGTAACCACCAATTTGTACTTACGTGAGATCTTTTAGCAAAGGAACTTCTTTACATTTCTATTTACATTCTTCATGTCAGGCAAAGAGTAGAGGATAAATAACTGTAGAAGCAAGTATGTGTGCAGGGAGAGTGCTAACAGACAAGACTTGCCAGGTGATCATAAGGACCAGAGGATGGTAAACCACAGCTTACAAGCTAAGGTTTTATATCTGAAATGGTTATATAAGTATCTAAAAAGCCTATAATATTTATAATCTGGTCCTTTTAAGAAAAAGTTTGCTGATTCCTGATGTAAATACAGTATTTCATAATTATAGGTAGTAACAATAAAAAACAAGTAGTTATAACTCAGAAAGTACTAACAAGATTAACAAAATCATTAATTTGAGAGTTTTTGTTTGAAGGTTATGTAGCCTCTCTGCAGAATATTAGAAAATCATTTGTGACAAATCTGCCTTCTGAAGGACAATATAAATATTTGTTGATCCCCAGGCATGCTGTACTTGGCCCTGAGTTATTCTCTGGCCTGGGTCCTCTAACAGTCTAGTCTATGGAGCCAGAAGAAGGTTATCTTCACTCTGCCATCTTGTTAAAACAAATCTAAACTTGCCTTTCTCAATGCCTTTATGATTCAAGTACACTTTACTTTCAGTCTCTGATAAAATGTTTTCAGGCTCATTTGGTCAGTTAAGAGAGCAACAGAAGGGCACAGTAAGACTGCAAGCCCAGAGCTGAAAGCTAACAGCTGGTAATATTTCCCCTTCTCAATGTCAGAGGAAGTAGAAAGATCCAAGAAATGCACAGTATGACATGATTACATCATCAGAAGGACCTAAAGAGCTTGTAGCTTGGGATGAATAAAGGCACTGTAACTGCAGAACCAGCTCAAAATGGTCCTATGCTGTTTGACAAGGTGCTGAGTTGTTTTTCTGAGACAAGAGACTGAAACCACAAGTCATGCAGCTGAAGCATGGGCAGAGGAGAGAACTCTTGCCTCCAGCTGTACCCGGAACTAAAGTATCACACCTGACAACCCGATGGAACCAAAGGACCAGTACACACTGGAACTTGAACTCCGGAACCCCTTCAGAAGCCACGCATCCAACTGTCCCGGAAGAGCCAGTGTTCATACCCCTTTATCATAAATGGCCAAGTTCCAAGGTCCTCTAATTAAAACTTGCCCCATCGGCACTTCTGCATATGTTTCCCCTAGCCCTTAAAACTTAAAACCTCTTGGCCCTCTCCAGCGAGCAAGATGGATCGGAGGCACCACTAGGTCTCCCACCATCTTGGTTGGCGCCTTCTTGATTAATCAACCTTTTATTACTCCAAACCATGACATTTTGAGTTTTGGCTTTTCGAAGCATCAGAGACATGGTTTGGTAACAGCACTATTTCCTAAATTTGGCATTAAAAATTAGCTGCATGAAAAACAGGACTGTTCTTATTGGTACATCAAATTAAGGACTCCTCCAGGTAAAACCTGGGGCACGTTTTAGGGGCTAGCTTCAAAGAAGTACACTGTTAAGTTTCATCTCAAATAGTTTTTAAATGTATTTCTCAGGCACAAAACCATCTTAGAAGGTTTTGTTTTCATCAGAGAAAGTAGGCCCACCGATTAACAGAATGCCAAGACAGCACTTGGTATATACATACTATGCTAAATTCAGCTCTCAAAGATACATAAATAACTAAATTGATCCATTATGGGAACCCAGTCCTTATTCTACAATAACCGAGCATGAGGCACAGAGAAAGCCTGGGGGCACGGTTGTAGGAGCCTTAGTACCTAATACAGAGTGCAGCCTCTGTAAAGAGTAGGCAAGGTCTCAGGTAGAAAACAGTAGGAACCTGGGCAGGAAGGGTACAAAGGTGACTAATGCTGAGTGTGGCTGGTGTCCAGAGAATATTCTACTCCAGGCAAGACTTTTAAGTTTCTTAGTCTCTCTCCTTTTCTTCTCTGGCCTGAAGACTTTCTTCCTTTCACCTCTTTCACTCTATCTCCTTCCAATTTAACAACGAGTTTATATATCTTGGGTATTTTTCTGAACTAACGAATGTAACATATAGTTATATTAAGATGACAATCATATGTATTTTTTAAACACTAAAATATGAAAGACTTTTAAAACCTAAAATTGAAACATAAGTCTGTCAGGTTAACAAAAAAATCTTAAAAATAATGTTAAGACTGTCTTTATATACATAAAGGTTTTGAAAGAAAGATGTTTTTCTGCTTTCTTTCTTTAGGACATATTGCCTACAATAAACAAAACAAAATGTTTAGTTCTATAACTGTAGACTCTATTAATGTTAATAGTAAATGTAGATAGAGAAATATTTTCCCCCCACTTGTTCCTAAAACACATGATCCACAAGTGCCCACCTGGGGCCGGGCATGATACAGGCACTGAAGATACCAAGCTGACGTGTGGTTCTTCCCTGCAAGAAGGCCTCAGTGGTGAGAGAACAACAGAAATTGAAATGCAGTTTGAAGTATGCTTGGCTAGGCAGACGACCAACATGCCAGGGCTGCTGCGAAGAAAATGACTATTTCTTCTCAGGCAGGTAGGGTGAGGATTCAAGAGAAAGCGAGACCTGGCTGGGTCTTGGTCAGTAAGAGATATTTCAACAGGCCATAAAGGGGAGAAATAGCAAACCAGCAGAGAGAACAAGCGGAAGAAAAGGTACAGAGTGTGAAATTCAGGAGAGGTCTGGGGCTGAGAACCCACAAGAATCCTGACTGGGAAGTAAAGGTTGTTCTTGTTGCCAAAACAATAGGATGCTTCCCCCCCCCTCCCCCCGCAGTGCCTTTGCTTAGAACCTTTGCTGTCCAGGCCATCCCACCAGCAGCCTCGAGCCATTACCTCAAACCCATTCTTCTCTTTTCTAAATTCCACCCTGCTTTTAGGCGTCAGTTTAATTCCCGCTTTTTCTGGTTTTGTCTCTCCTTTGAATATGCCAACTACTCTGTTCTAGTCCACGTAGTCCAATGAATCTTCTTCATAGATTCTTCTTCACAGATTCTTCTTATTCATAGATTCTTCTATACAGTTCATTAATTGTATAATAGATTTTTACCTTCCACTTAAGCTCTCTAAAGCAATTTTCTTTGTGCCGTTATAGTGGTTAGCACTACAGTAATTTGATTTTAGGCACATAGAACACATTCAATAAAGGTAATGTAATTAAAACTCTCTTAAGAGGTTAAACATACTCATTTGAAATCTTAGTGAGTATATAGTACTATGTGGTTTAACAAAATAAACCATTTCTTTTGTAGTCAAAGGTAAACTTTATTCTGCTCAAACGAAATGAGGCCTACTATTCATAAATTTTAATTAAATGGCATCTCAAGGCTAAAGTCATAGTGTAAATTTGAATGTTGGTGTGTATTTAGTGTATATCTTCAATCTTTCAAAATAAAGCACATAAAATATGCTATAAGCAGATAATAGCTCTTTATTAACGCAGAGATCCTACAAGTTCCCAGAAGACTGGAATAAAACAACTTGTAATAATCAAACTATTTCCTGATGAAAAATTATATTGACTTTCTTTTGACCCAGGAAAATATTTGTTAAGAAAGCATATGACATAAGTGATCAGACTATTTCTTTTTGAAAAGAAAAGAGCTGTCAACATAAATCCAGAAAACCCAAAAGCCTGAACTCACTCAATAACCAAGAAGGAAACATTCAAAATTCAATTTAAATGAGGCAAATATTTTACTCACAGTGTTTGGCAAATGTTAGCAGTAAACACTAAATGAGCTATGTGTACTCAATGAAGAAAAATGTGAATGAAAAGAAAATTGCACTAGACCTCATAGATGACCAATAAGAGTCCAACTTATCTGAAAACTATGACAAAGGAAATGTTTTTCCTTCCAGCTTCCAGATAAGAACTCCCTTTGAAACTTCAAAAAGACTTTAAATGTCTCATGCCAGCACATTAAATCATTGTAGAGCAGAGTAGGAGAGAAGGGAGAAATTCGTTATTGCAGATGACTTCATTAAGTAATGGTTGCTGTTATTAAGAAGAGTAGCTATTCCATTCCTATCAAAAAGTCTTCAAAGGACAGAGCAGTTCTGTACAGAGTAGACACACATATATATAAAGCACTCTACAGGATGTGGTACTGGGTATTCCTTGGTGGTCCTGTATCCAAATTAGAGTCCCGATTTCAGGACTCAGTTGTACAATTCACTTGGGTAAGTATCTTAGTCATGCAGACACTTTACTGGCTTATGTGTGAAATGATGATAATTATAGAATTTGCTCCATAAGATTACTGTGCGGGTTAAATGCAATAAATCTTTGTGAAACACTTAGCACAGTGCTTGGCACCTAGTAAACACTCTGTGTTAGCTACTCTGGCTTAAGTACAGGTAGCTAATTCACTACCTGTGAAATGTTATGAGCCACACTGCACCACATAATTGCCCATTTGATTACTATAATGGGTCCAAAGTCAAAGTTTCCCTTGTCAAAGTGTCACTTACCTTCAAAACATTGTGAAAAGTCAACTGAGGGGGAAGTAGGGAGGTCCCTCTTTTTGTCATTTCTACAGCAAAACACTGAGCTGAATGGCTCACTGCTCCATTATACATAATTTCTCAGAGCACTGGGCAGAGAATGGTGGAGACCACAAAATCCCATCTCTTTACCATGCAGATATGAAAATGAGGCTTCAAGAGGGTTAACTTGACAATCATCATGCAATGAGGAAAAAAGCATGACAGAATGAAAATCTGATCTTTTCATTCCATCTTTCTTACTATCTACTTCTATTAACCTTATTATCTCCTATATTAAGGTATTTTAAACACTTCTGCAAAGATATGTGAATGCAATTAGTAAAAATAAAAATTTAATGCATCCTTCAAATATAAAATCAAAACAAGGATGGAAACAGAAAAATAGCTGGTTTATATTGAAGGAAATATGCAGAATCACTGGATCGCATTTTTTCAATTTATTTCAGGTATTCGAGAAATTCCCTTTGGGAACTAAATCCAGCAAGCCTGTACCCTCTGCATAGCTGTGTGGAAGTTTTGGGGCTCCAGAGGGAGGAGCGCCTCACTTAGTAACTTTCAACCTGCCAAATAACAAGGAAATTATTTTTCAACAGTAAAATGTCTTTTAAAAAAATCTTGTAATTACCCAAGTAATTATGAAAAAAAAAAAAAAAAACAAACCTATTATCATTTTCCAAATTTGAAACACTGCAGAAAAGTCTAAAGCCTTCTCTGAATATTACTCCCAAATTCTGGCCCCTTCTGCTTGTCTACCCTTAGAAGGTATCATTGTTGAAACTTTCCAATACATTTTTATGGACTTACCCACATGCATATGTATTTTACAATGCAAATGTTCTGCAATTGCTTTGTTCACTCAACACCATGATTTGGAGGTCTAGCCATGTACTTACAGATGCATTTAACAAATAATTACTGAGCATCTGCTACATGCCATGAATTGTTCTAGTTGTTGGAGACATAGGAATGAACAAAAGCAAAGTTCTTACCTTCATAGAACTTACATTCTAGAGATGCTTCATTTTTTTTAAACATGGCATAGTAATTCAGTGTATGCATATACCATAGAAGACTGTGCCAGTCCTTTATTGATGAGTTTTTTTCATTATTACAAATATTGGGGTAAACATCATTGTATATGATTCCTTATGTACATGTGAATATTTCTCTAGGGCTTGTACTTAAAAATGAGACTGCTGGGTCATCGTGTATGCACATTTCTAATGATAGTATACACTGAGTTTCCTTCCAGAATGATTATAACATTTTATCAGCATGTATGTATGTACTTAACCTTACCCCACACTCTCATATGACTTAATTTTTGCCAATCCACTAGGTGAAAAATGGGCATCTTGTTATTTAGTTTGTATCTCCCTGCCTACTAATAAGGTAAAGCATCTTTTTGTCTCCTTGTTAGGCACCATCTTTCATTTCTTTTGCATTTCTATAATATGCAAGATTGGAAATGAAACACCAAAAAAATGTTTATTAAATTCAACTGGGTGAATTGAGGGCTATTTATGTCAAATTACTTTATTACAAAAATTAATCAAACACACTGAGAGCTCATGGCAAGTTCCAGTATCATTAGCTCCTCAAGTATTTCTTACCCCACCAAAAGCCTTCAGGCTCACAGCAGTGCATTGCTCTCTCTTACCCAACAGTTTCCTTGCAGGACCAAATTGCAAATTATATTGTCCAAAGTGAAACTGGGTCAAAGGCCACTGTCTTCAAGGTGTTTTTTGGATGGGTCTATGTAAAGTTGGGAGTGGGGATATCTGATGATCACTGTGTGCACGCATGTGCGTGTGTGTAGGGGTGTCTGTGGTCTAAAGCTGTTAAGCCAGCCCCTTTTGCTTTTTCTAAAAGCTAAATTATGGTTATCATTATAGATACTGAGTGGTTCCCCTAAAAATCCTGACAATATCACGTATTGGTGAGGATACTGAAAATATAAATGATCTGGAACTTTCCAACACTGTACAAGTACTTTGGAAAATTACTTGGCAGTATCTACCAGAACTGAACACACATACACACATATCCTATAATGCAGCAACTCTACTTCTAGGTATAGATCTAAGAGGAACATGTAAATAGGTACACAAAACACATGTAAATAATGTTCATGAAACATAATTTGTAATAGTCCCCAATTTAAATTTATCTAAATGTTTATCAATTGTAGAATGAATAAACTGTGGTATAGCTATATAATGATATACTGTATAGTAATAAAAATGAGTGGATTACTATTACATTCAATAATAGAGATGAATTACAAAAACAAAATGTTGAAGAAAAAAGCTAGACATAAGAACATACATATATACAATCTAATTTTAATTATATAAAGTTAAAAATTAGACAAAATCAATCTGTGGCTTTAGATGTACCCCCAGGCAAAGGATATTGGCTGGAAGAGAGAATGAGGAGGGCTTCTGGGGGACTGGAAATGTTTTATTAGCTTATAATATGTTCATATTTAACAACAATAACTATAAAGAAATGATATATTTTCATGACCATAAAAATGAATCTAAGAAATCGAGTAGAATCAAGGGCTAAATCAGAAATTAAAGAGTCACTTTGGAGAATCTATGTAACACAACATTGTAAGACTGTCCAACATAGAAAAACAAGCATTTGGTAATTTAGTTTGTTCAAATTTACATTAAATAATATTTTAGATTAACTTCACTATTTCCTGTCTCAGCATAATTAATTTATTTCTAATATCATATTCTGTGTGATATTATTATTAACTTAACTAAAGCTATGACAGAATAACAAAAAGTTTTTTATGAGTAATGCCCCTACTTTTTTTGGAGGGATATTTTTATTATTCCTAGTAAGATTTGTTACCTTTGTCTATTCCTCACTTTCTGAGATTTTTCCAGTCAAGAAATTGTTAGGTAATTAAGAACTGTTACTTTTTCTAATTTTTCCTGTTTAAGAAAAATTTGCCTGTTTATGAGTAATAAAAACAGCTGTCGTTTTAATATTTTAATGTTTATCTGCAATGCATTATGAATTTATAAACACAGGTGTCCTTTTCCCAAACTATAATCTCAGAATTTCATTCTTAGCCTAATGGAAACATCATGTGACTAGATTTTTGTCTGGCTTTGTAAATATCACTCAATCCTAATTTAAAGTGTCACTGAACTTTAGAGGCATCAAATAACAGATTTGTATCTATAAAAGAAAATAGCCCTTCGTTTTCAAAATTAAAGAAATAAACCTCTTCCAATAATAATTTTCTAAAGGTTCAGACTCATAAAGGTAGAATCAAGGACATAAGAGAGAACGCTCTTCTCATTTTCCCTCAAAAAGAGTATGGTGAACTGAACTCAGTGAATTTTATTTTTTTTACAGTTGATTTAAGATCTCATAACTTTTAGTTTAAGTAGGTCAAAATTTAGAAGGAACTTTGTTCTGCTAATATTTATATATTCCAAATACCCAAAGCATAAGAAAAAAAGGTTCTCAAAAATATTCTTTCTCTATAAGAATGGCCAAGTGTACACAAGCACTACTGAGAGCTAGCGTACAAGAGGAATCTGCATCATAATGGAAATTTTCTACATCATTCAGATCCACGCTAATATGGTGATCATTAGTCACAAGTGGCTATTTATAGTTAAATTAATTAAATTAAATAAAATTGAAAAGTCATTTCCTGCAACACCCTAGCCACATTTCAAGTGCTCTACAGCCACACATGGCTAGTGGCTACCACACTGGACAGCACAGATTTAGAACGTCTCATCATTGAGAAAGTTCTATTGGTCAGCATGCCTCTAGGTTAACGTCAGTCCATGATTCTAAAGAATCGGCCATAACTGCATAAAGCTACAGTGTGGTATTTGGATCAAAATAACAAGCAAACATGATTTAGTCCAGAAATAGAGCATTTTAAAAAGTAAAAGTAATAATTATAATCACGAAACCATGGCAAGACTGCAGTGTGGGCTGGTAGGGGGAACACTGCCCAGAATCAGGTGGCTCAGGCTTTGCACCTGTTTTTCCACTGTGCATTGTTGCCCTCACCAACTTCATAAGTGGGACAGATGACAAATAAGCCTAAATGATGAGACTGTTTGGGAGAGTGGTTAAGCACATGTTTATGTAATTATTTTGATGCTAAACAACACTTTTGGTATCATCTGTTAACTTGACTATGGCAAATACTCAGCTCACTGAGGAGTTCAGAACTGAAAAGCGTTACTGGGGGCATTCCATAAGTCACTGGTCATGTTAGGGAAATCCGACTGTTATATTCCTTATCACTAAGAGATTATCATCATTTAAGAGATTATAGAATACTGCTCTCTACAGAATGGAGTGATTCTGAATTCAGTTTCCATAATGTACCATGTTCAAATACATATTTTATACAGTGCTATATGCACAGAATTAATACACAATACTGTTCACTGTAATAAGGGTGACGGGAATAACTTCCAGTTACAGCTGATCCTTGAATGCCACTGGTTTGAACTGCATTGGTCCACTTACATGTAGATCTTTTCAGTAAATACATACAGTATTGTAAATGTCTTTTCTCTTCCTTATAATTTTTCTATTTTCTTTTCTTTAGCTTATTACTGTAAGACTATGCCATAAATACACATAACATATAAAATAGTGTTTATCAGTAAGGCTTTCAGTCAACAGTAGTCTATTAATAATTAAGTTTTGGGGGAGTCAAAAGTTATACACAGATTTTTGACTGTGTAGGGGGTTGGCACCTCTAAGCCCTGTGTTGTTCAAGTGGAGACAGTTATGCATCATGACTAAGCCAGAATAATGAGTCATAGAGAAACTAGTTTCAGTTACTTACATTAAAGTTTTTTACCCTCCGAGGTTTTACCATTCTGAAGGGGCTCCCCATCTTCCGTCCCTATTCGGCACACACCCAGTTGTGTTACCTGCTGGGCATGTCTGTGCTTTACCCCACAGACGTAAAGGAGTGTTGCCATAGTACCTTCTAATTTTTTCCCCATCCCCCATGAGAACACAGAAATCAAATAGGGAACCTTCTAGACCTTGGTTAGAAGAAAGCACCTGAAAGGTGTAAAGAAAGCTGTACTTCTGACCAGGTCGGGGAGGAAGGGAGCACATGTGAATTTTCTCATAAGAGAAAGTAAACCCAGTCTACTGCAGGATTTAGGCCAACAAGGTCAGGAACCATTATGTGATACCCTTTGGCTTCTTTGGTTGAAAACCTAAAACTGCTCCAAGCTAGTAGGAAAAGAGATAAAGTATGATTGATAAGAACATCAAACATCATTACGAGAATTAATTTGGGAAGAGACTCCATGAATAGACTTTTAAAACTAAGAAAACCGTATACTAGATCTTGATTATAAAATAATTATTACTTCTGGATAAAATAATCATTACTTATATTTTAAGGATTCCTGGTCAGGTATTTTGTAGAATGTCCCTCAATTGAGATTTGTCTGATTTTTTTTTCATGGTGAGACTGGGGTTGTAAGTTTTTATGAGGAAGACCAGAGGGGTTAAGTGCCATTCTCAACACATCATATCAAGGGTACATACCATCAACATGACATCACTATTGATATTGACCTTGATCACCTAAGGCAGTGCTTGTCAGGTTTCTCCACTGTACAGTTACTCTTTTTTCTCTTTCCATACGGTAATCTTTGGAATGAAGTCACTACTTATGGCCTACAATTAAGGAGTGGGAAATTATGCTCCACCTTCTTGAGGGTGAAATGTCTGCAAAAATTATTTGGAATTTTTTTTTTTTTTTTGCATAGGAAAGTAGTCTCTTCTCTCCATTTACTTATTTGTTCGACCATTTGTAGTCTCTTCTCTCCATTTATTTATTTGTTCAACCATTTATTTATACAAGTATGATTCATTTGTATTTGTTTTATCCTTTGGGTTACAATCCAATACTACTTTATTTTATTCTTAAATTATTCCAGCTTTGGCCATTGGGAGTTCTGTTATTTGATTCCTGTGTCCTTTTGATAGACCCCATTAACTTTTTTTTTTTTTTTTGAGCATTTCCCTACTTTCTAAATCCAAGGTTACAATGCTGCAGGCTCATTTTGTATACTGCCTGCCCCTGGCCCCAGTCCTAGAGTCAGATATTTCTCCACTAAGCCCTGGTTCATTTTACTGAAGAATGGAATCAGAAACCAAGATCTGAGTGCTTGGTACTCTCTCTGGTTTTTCAAGGTGCTTTCATATACACACTTCTATCATTTCTACAACCTCTTTGATGGATGGGTATACTAAGGTTCAGAGTAGTTAAGGGATTTGGTCAAGATCAAGGTTAATAATGGCAGTGTTGAGGAAAATTCAGTCTTCATATGAGAGTTCAGTGTCCTTTCTACTATATGATGTCTTTTGGATGAGGACATAGCATCAAAGAGCAGATTACAACTTGAAGGAAAAAAAGAACAGGTGTTTCCAGAAGACAGTCCTTTCAGGAGGGAAAATTTAACATGGATATCTGACAGATTCTCTTATCTACTGAGAAGAAACAACTGGAAATTTTGTCTTTAATTATATTATAGCACTAGTTTTCAACTGGGGGTGATTTCGCTCCCCCACCCTTCCATCCCTAGGACATTAGGCAATGTCTAGAGACATTTTTGTTGAAGAGGAGGTGTGCTGCTACTGGCATCTGGAGGATAGAGGCCAAAGATATTAGCAAACATCCTATAATGCACAGAACAGCTTTCATAGCAAAGAATTATCCAGTTCAAAACAATAGTGCTCATGTTGAGAAGCCCTATAGCTAAAGGAGTTACCACTAAGGAACTTCATCTGATTTTACGCTTTCTATTCTTGCTGAATTACTTTTCTCTTGGTGGCTAGGAGAGGCAATCACAGAAAAGTCTTTGTGATTCTGTGACCTCATGATTTAGCCTATTGGAAGAAAAAGCCTCTTATTTTGGTTAAGAAATGTGTCTCACAATCTCATAAAAGAGACTCCCCTGGTTCTGATGTGTAGGTCGAGTAGAAGAAGGGGTGCTCTTTACAATGAAATGCAGAAGTCCAGCAGGGCATGAACGGAGCAATAATCTCCTCCAAGAATGAATATAGTTACATGAAATCAGCCACTGGTCATGTAGTCAGCCATCTTCTGGTTCAGGAACAAGCTGTGTGGAACAGTAAGGTGGCTTGGAAAATCTGCCAATAAGTTGGTGAACCTTACTAAGTAGATGCCTGTTACCCAGAAACTGCTGTTCACTGCTCCATGACCTCAATGTGGAGAGGAAGTGAGTGACTGAATCTCTGTTTGTTGATGTAGTCAGTAACCACCCAACAGCTCGAAAGAAGAAAGAACCCTTCTGTTTACCAGGATCTCTCTTGGAAGCTTTAGAAAAAGCTGGCTCACTCCTGGTACTGATGAGTAGATGAAAGACATTTTCTGAGCAAAGCTAAATTGCCATTGCCCTCTATGAAAAAATTTAGAGCTTACAGGGGCGGTACAGTTTTTGGTGATCCTGTTTGGGGAGCTCCTGATGATATGAACATTTGAACGTGAAAGCA
This sequence comes from Pteropus alecto, assembly GCF_000325575.1. Classification (NCBI taxonomy): domain Eukaryota; kingdom Metazoa; phylum Chordata; class Mammalia; order Chiroptera; family Pteropodidae; genus Pteropus; species Pteropus alecto. The sequence continues at coordinate 9,988,190 of NW_006494612.1, read as the reverse complement.
CTCAATGATTATAATGTCTGGTACACAGTAACAGCTTGTCAACGGTAGCAAGAAAAACAAACACGTAACACTAGTGTGAAGTGTTTTACATATTATCTCACTGAATCATCATAACCAGCCTATGCATTAAGTACCAATTCAGGTTTATTTTCATATGTGAAAATTTAATAATTGTGTCAACTGGTGAATGCTAAACAATTAGAAAGTAGTAGAACTGGTATTTGAATCTCTAATACTCTAACTTCAAATTTTGGGTACTTTTATCACTGTATTATATTGTCCGTTATCCCCATCACAGCCACTAAAATTATTATTAAACATGACATCTGGCTGTGCGTTTTTAAGACTGGGGTGGCAGAGGTAAGCGGTGGGGAAGGTCAAGAATGTCGGCAGTCATTTTACCCAGTATTTTACAAGAACACAATTCTGCTTAGCTTTTCAAATCAGAAAAGATGGGAACCTGAGAGCTATCAGGGAATAAGGTAACCAGAGAGCCAGTAAGAAATAAAGGCCTTTGGGTGGGTTTTGTAAAAAGTTCAGTTATAAGTCTTATAAGAACCTCACTAAAGGGAACAGAGTCTATAAACTGTGGTTTAGGACAAACATGACTTCTACATTAACCAGGCAAAGCAGATCAGTGCCCAGTCGCCCTTGAAGACTCGTGCCTATCCAGGCCCTAGAAAGAAGTAAAAGACAGCGGAGGTAGGAGGACAGTGGGCAGATCAGAAATGGAGGAAGGAGCAGAGGTGGACAGGAGACCAGAGGACACTCTGTCCTAAAGGAAGTAGAAAAGATCCTGCTTCCTAACAGCCCCTGGCTCTCAGGCTGTGGCTCTAACAGATACATTCAGCTCTAGGAGAGTGAGAACCCACTTGAGTCCAGGTCTGCCTTTCACAAATGAAAGGAAAAAGAGCTGATCAGATGGTACCAGAGAGGGTTCTGGAGAAATGATGGTTCCCTCATTTGAGAATACATCTAACGCCAGGGTAGGAGAAGAATAAAAAAAAGAAGAAGGAAAAATGGTGCCTGGCTCATGGTAAGCACTGCATGTTTGTTAAAACCAGCACACACAAAACCGCACAAGGAAAAGTGGAGAGACTGCGTCAGCACTCCTGACATTGCAGAATTAAGAGGCAGTAAATGTGTCCTACCCAGAAAGCCAGCAACACTGGTGAAATCCTCATAAAATGTCATAACAGACAGGGATAAATGCTATTTTGTTCAGTGTCGTGAAGCCACTCCTTCGGGTCCTCTGACTTCAAGCTCCTATATATTGAAATTTGACAAAATCTTATATAGTTTTTCAAAATTTTATAGTTTTACATAATTTGAGAAAATAACATACATATATTTTAAATACTTATCTAGTTGACATCAATTTATTTGTGCTGAAATAAATATCCAATTGAAGAGAGAAAACTGTGCTTTCTAAATTAAACTAACTGCCAATAATGTCTGGATTTATAGTTTGGGAAAAACATTTAGGATATATTTAAGTACTATTAAGTATAAGAGGCTTAAATTTTAGTTAACTAGACTCTTTCTCATTGTTTTGTTGTTAGCAATGCAAAACATAAAAATTTTTTAAAAGAATTTGACTTGTATTTAGGAAATAACAATTGTGGTTTGCAAAATACAAATAATCAGTTAAAAGTATAATTCATGAAAACTATTGCTGGGGAAGTTGAGGTCTAAGCCATCAAGGAAATAAGATACTTGTGGAGTATATGATTGGCAAGGAAAGGAAAACTGCCCTTTTGCGATACAATCTGACTCCTGGAGTTGGCATGAGGTCAGGAGATCACAGGGATATACAAATATCAAGTCTAGCCCCTTAACATCCCTACACTATAGAGAGTGCTCAAAAAAATACTGGATGGTGAATGGAAGGATGAATTATGAAGTGATCAAAACAATTGTCATCAAGTATGGTTAGAGAATGGGAAATCTCTCCGTCTCTACCTCCCCTCTTCTAAAATTATGGTTCGAAATAACTCTTGCCAGTTTCTCCTAAAGTTAGTGCTAGAAAAAAAAAACCTCCTCTTTGGTTTTCAATCCCCATCCATGAGGCTAGAGTCTGCTCTGTGCATACCAAATTTGCTTAATCACCATGTGTTGCTATTGTTGATATAAATCCACCTATATACTTTCATTCTTGCTCAATGAATACATCTGGCTGATTAACAAGAGTTTTCTGAAGATGTGCCTTCTTTGACCAGAAATGCTGTTCTGAAAGACATTTTGGTAGCCATCTCTCCAACCCTTGATTATGGACATTTAGAAAAGGGGGCAGGGAAATATCAAAGTCATAATGTCAAATGTGGTCATATCCAATGGCAGAAGATCTGGATTCCTGTTGGCATTTTTGTAATGAATTATTCTTAAAAAAATGAATATTTTAGGAATGATCTAGTCGCAATCTGGCTATGTCCAAGTTGATGTAGTATAATACCACGACCTCTTTAATAGGAAAAAAAATGTTAATGTACTAAAAATTTAAAGTAAACTTAAGAGAAATGTACAGGAAAATAGTGCTTCCATAAAATTTCCAGTATTTCCAATATGAACAATCAATATTCTGTTCTGCATGATTTTTATAGTGAAATCTTAGTATAAAATCTTGGTATAAATCAAACCATTTTCTAAGCAGCGGATACATTGTTTCACTTACTAACATATACCTGCATCCTTCATGACTGTTTTGTTTCATAGAAATTTATTATCTTGACATTTCAGTGAACAGATTAACTGAGAACTACAGGTTGACCCTAAGCTGGAAAGCAAAAACACTCCATGCTAGCAGGTATAAGAGCAGGACATGAAAAGTTTAGAAGGAGGGGTGAGCAAAAAAGACAGGAAAGTGAAATGACTTTAAGCGTCAAGAATTATAGTATATCTTCTGGATTTTGGGATGGGGGTGAGATATGCCACAGTATTCAGCCATGGCTTTTTGCTATTTGCTCATTAAAAAAAATGTGGTAAAAATGTTACTACAAAAGCACAGAGTGGCTTATAACGGAAAACAATAGGTTCTAGCTTCTCTTCATGCTCCTCTTCAGTACTGCTCTCAAAGTCCACCATATTTAGCCATTTGTTCTTAACTCCTGATAATTTATATTCACTCCAAATAATATAATATAATCACTATAAATAATATAATTATACTTACAGGTCTCAGTTTGTACGGTTTAAACATCTATTGAATTCCTACCAAGAAATGAGGATTCACTTAACTCACATTACCCTTTATTATCCTTTTCACTCCTCTTTACAATTCAAAGTTACGTTTAGCTTTATTCTTTCACTGATCACTTTTAACTTTAAATAATGTACTTTAAGCTCTATTTGCTGTTCCATCAATTTTTAACTCCTCACAACATAAAATAGGCTGTTACTGACTCTCCCCTTCCCACCAACTCTCCAACCTCTTTCTATATCTAACTTCTGGCTGTCATCTTATCTATCTAATCTATCTATCTATCTATCTATCTATCTATCTATCTATCTATCTATCTACTTACCTACCTACCTACCTACTGTCTGTCTGTCTGTCTGTCTGTCGATCTCTCTCTCTCTCAAATTATTAACTAACTTCCTACGCTTTGTTTATAAGTTGCTTCTAAAAATTAAAGGCAAATAATATGTTTACTATATGGTAACATATAAATACCATTCAGAACAGAAACAAGCAATGTGTTTGAATTACATTTCTATTTCTGGAGGTCCATTTTGATGAACTGTCATTCAAAAGACCAGCATGTTACTAGAATAAAGGTTAAATGGATTTTATTTTCTTAGTTTTTATAAGTGCTCAAAATCATGCCACATTTTTGTTGTATTGTGATTGGACCATGACATTGTTGTACAATTTTTTATCTGGAGTTTCTAATTGCCTCTACTTTTTAATTGTTCGCCAAGTCATCAAATTTTTATAGCAAAATTATGTTTGGGTTCAACGCATAAAAATAAAAAAATTAAAATAAAAATTTGAAAATATTTTGTTTTTAAATACTTGAAGATGACCTTTTGCTTATGTGTGCTTTAGCATAGAGATGAGATTTATATATATGGCACTTTTGGTTTTTAAAACACTGCTTACACAATATTATTGTATGCTCTCAATCCACAAAGGAGGCATTATCTTCTCCACTTGACAAATACAGAAAATTAAGATTACAGTCTGAGAGATTTAGCAAAGATCAGACAGCAAGTAAACTGTAAGTTCCAGATTTGAAACCAAGTTTTCGTTTTCAAAGGCTAGTGTTCGTTGCTCCTACCACAGCTGCCTAACGCACAGGCTCTTCTCCCTTTTGTTTACAGTAAAACATCATGATTTTTTGATTTAGAGGTTTTGTTATCAATTACAGTACTCTTATGGAAAGCAACATAGTACTTTCACTCCTTATTACTAGAGGCTATGGGAAAGGATTTTGTAAATAAACAATAGAAAAGTTGGCAGAACTAGGGGGAAAACACAAATAAACCAAAAGGCCATTACACAAAGAGCTGCTGTAACAACAAATTGAATAGTCAAGGAAGGCCAAAGATTCATAGGCACTAGCTTTCTCAAGAAATACACGAGAGTCTCTAGGGTGCTGGGGTTACTATGTGCAACGTTAATAACCTAGCGTTTATATATAAGGGGGCTGTGATTCCAATCATACTCTGACGAACAAAGTATTTCTCACACAGATAGCTTCACAGGAACAACTCCAGGTATTGACTCTGAATGGTCAAAGGCAACCAGAGACCACTCAAGAAGAGAACCAGAGTCTGGAGAAAAGGCTGTGTGAGGAAACAGAGGAAGTAGAGCGTAGAGAAGCAACTCACCTGACAGTAGTATGAGCACAAAGAAGCAGGTTTTAGCTTAACACCAGAGGAAATTCATAACAGAGGAAATGTGCCTTCAGAAATAGAGACAAAATATTAGTGTTTGGACCAGGTCGCTTCCGGTTAGTTGAAGCTTTATACCCTCAACACAGGTATATAAGGTAAAACCTTACTATTTAATTTCAAAGTTCTGAATTTCATGTTTACCTTTTATAGCATACACAAAATAAATATTCTTTAATGTTCTTTCAGATTTGATTTTTGATTTTATGTCAAAAGGATACAGTTCAGGAAAAATAAAGGGTTTGTTTTTTAACAAGAACCTACTTAAATATTAACAGAAACATGGAATCCAATTTAATAAAAAGCGATGTCCATCTGAAGTCTTTCGTTTGTATATATGCTTAAACTCTAGTGCCAATTTTCTCTTTTTAAAATGATGTGGGAAATGAGTACAACTCTCTAAAGTAGAAATGCATTTTATATACAAAAAAGGGAATCATATCTTTCCATCAATAATACTAGCTGTTATTTATTGAGAGCTCACTACATGTTAGGCACTGTGCTCAACACATTATACACACTGTCTTACTCACAACAATGTAACTGTATCCCACTTTTAAATATGAGCAAATGAAGATTTATAGGGGTTAATTAACTTGCCAAAGTCACATAGTTAAGTCCGAACTCTCATCCATCCCTTAAACATCACACATTACCTACATAATTAAGTGGACTGGAAGTCCACATGCAAATTCTTATCCCAATATTAATATATTAATGATTATCAATTTTTATCTGAGTAATGGACAAAGGGAGGTTAAATAGATGCATTTCATAAGCCAAAATGCTCATCTTCATGTTTGTTGATAATTTCTACCTCACTTTTACTCTTTCAAAAAACAAAACGGGGCGGGGTGGGGGGTGGAGGGTGGGGAATCAATGTGGCTCACAAGTAGCAAAACTGATTTTAATTTATCTCTGATAACGTTTCCTGCTCCCTTGCTGGTGAGAACATTAATAAACAAGGGAGAACCCGGCAGGTAAAAGGCTTGGGGAATACAAATATATATATAAATTCTGCATATCAACATACATACTTTTAGGAGTAACATCTTAAAGCTTAGATATTGATTCTAGAAATTATATAACTTACATTATTATACAAAGATGTTTAGATAATTTTGTAGATTATTTTTAGTAACAGAAAGATTTTATTAACAGGCAGTTTAGACAGACTATTTGCCTGCTGCACTTCATTCCATATACTTGGTGATATGCACAGTGAACAATCAAGACGTGATTATTCTTATATATAATTAACCAAATACATAAAAATCTTTTTGAGTTATACAGTGATTGCTGAACGCTATTTCATCTTCCTATTTTACTGGAAGTATAAAGCTGTCAGCAAATATTTACGAAGCATGTACTAAGTAGAAATCGCCTGCACTTAAACCTTTTTCTTTTGTCTTCTTCCCTTTGACTCTCCTCTCCTTCCCCTTCTACAGAGCAACTGGGAGCTATAATTCAGTAAGCAGAGCAGGGTTCTTTGTTTACTCATGGTTAACATTTTTTGAAGACCTCAGAAGCTCTTCTTTGTTTTCTATCTTAAAGCAACGGTTCCTGGAGTTTGGGTCAGAGGTATAAATTCTTCCTAAACTACAGAAGGAAGGGAAGGAATTGTTTACTTGCACAAAATTTCCTTCTTTTTTTTATTTTAAGATATTGACTTTCAGAGTTGAATAATGTTAAATGGGTAGAAGCACACGTTACATATTTTAATAAGGTTTCTCCTGTTATTAGCATTTAGTTCAGGAGTTCAGAGACTCAGCTTCTGGCCCCAGTCCTAACTTGCTACGCAACTTTGTAGAAGTCATGTTAGGCCTCTGGGCCTCGGTTTCCATATTTAAAACAAAGAACTGGAGTTAGATTATTTCTCAAGTCTCTCCTGGAATTCTAGGGTTTCCTTGTATTGGTCTTTATAAATAGGGGTAACTACTAATGAGTACCATGCAGAAGCCCCACGTGGAAGCCATCCCAATGAAGCCGTAACAGCGAGTCTCTGGTACCTTCTCGGATTACTGAAATCCAGCAGACATGTCACTTGCTCCTCAGCAGAATGATTCTTTCCAGCTGTTTTACATACCACATGATTCTGGAAGTTCAGCTGTCAAGAATCCAGAGACCACTACATTTTTGGCAGCTTCGCAGGTCTAAAGTCTTTCCTGTTTGATTTTCTTCAAGACCCAACAAAGAATTGTGCAAAAGTAGAAGCTTTCTGCCTTGACTATTTACCCCCACAACCACTGTTATTTTTATTCCTCTTGACAAATTTAGCTGTGTACAAAGAGCGACTAATGTGATGAGGGGTGAGAGTGCTGTATGTTTTGCTTTCTCAAGATACAATGCTACTAATTCCTTTATCCCTCAGACTATCTACCTCGCCTCTCAACATTCATTCAAATAACTATTCACACTGCCTCTTCTCTTTCTACATTCACTGACTGACAAAACAATTTATCTTCTTTTTCAAAATAAGAACCATCAGAAATTACCCTTCCATCACGTGGCAAAACCTCACTTTTCAAGGAAAAAACTCACTATTTTACATAATAATACAAGAAAAAATTAAAAAGATAATTTAAAAGGATACTGTTTTGCTTCAGGGAATGCTGGCTTCCCCTGGTTAAAATGTGGTGATAGGAAGAGAAGAAAATAAACATAGACTGGCTAGTTACCACATGCCAGGCACTTTATATACCTCATCCCATTTAACACCCATTACAACTTCTGTGGCAGGTATTGCTATACCCATGTTGCTGCTGAAAAGCCCTGAGGTTGACTGAGAGGGATGAAATTCTTTGCCCATGTTCAGAAAGAGCCCATGCAGTTTCCATTATATCATGCTGCTCACATTACTGTCACTATCTGAAAACTATTAAAAGAACATATATTTCATTTATCCATTGAAATCGGTTTAAAAATCTTCAACGAAAGTGTCTCAGCAATTAAAAAAGGAAAGGAAAAAAATTTCAAAATTGTATACATGCACCATAGTATACAGTAAAATAATCATGTACTTCCTTTGAATGGATGCCAATAAGCACGTAGCATTTACCTACGGAACTGCTGCCTACCATTACTTCATTTGCCCTGCCTTCTGCATATGAATGGATTTTTGTATCCATCTCCTATGAAAGACACAGTTCTATTAAAATCATTTTCTTCACATTCAGAACATTTTACCATAGCCAACTATAAATATTTACTTTCCCTTGACAAGCAAGAGCCCTTTTAAAGGAGAAAAACAGTCTACATAGTTGGTTTAACCTTCTGAACTTTATTTCATCCACAAAAACTATAGAGAACCAGCAGTTTCATGAGCATAAGTCAATGTCATTCAGCGTTCATTCGTTTGTTTGTATGTTCATTCATGTGTTCTCCTTAATGTAAAAAGAATCTTAATTACTTGCACACGATGTTTAGAAATAAGACAGAGATAAAGAACAAACATCAGAACTAGAGAAAATCAGAGTAAAATGTCAACGAAAAGACAAAAAGTAAAGTGCAAACTTACAGCCACACTGGGACTACACGCATTCACAAACTGGATTCTTGAGTTTATTGGCATTCAA
>NW_006494612.1:9975016-9979671 GCF_000325575.1 Pteropus alecto | reverse complement strand
TTATACAAAATCAATTACACAATTCTAATGGTCTATGAGAGAAGGAAGTTCAAGTTAATTAATCATGTTAAAGCTTTTACCACAATTCATACCTGAAAGAAATTTCTCAAGAGTGAAACTAAAAAAGAGCAACATTCACATAGACAAGGTATTCCCAAACACCCGATGTCGACCAGAAGGCCTGAAGGTATGCTCTCATATTTTCTTCTGAAAGCTTTATTGGTTTGCCTTTTATATTTACGTCTGAAATTCAATTTTTGTATATGATGTGGAGTGGGGATCAAGTCTTATAATTTTCCATATGGACACCCAACTCTCAGGGCACCATTTATGAAATACAGTCTTTCCCCAATGCTCTGCTGTACCTACTCTGTCATCAAGCATTTGTCTATATGTGCACAAATTTGTTTCTGGGATCTCTGGTACACTGATCTGTTTGCTTCTGTATCAAAACCACACTGTCTTAATTATTGTTACATTACAATAAGTCTTGATGTCTTCTAGCACAGGCCCTCCTACTTTGTTCTTATTTAAGAGTGCCTTGGCTTTTCATGACACTTTCTATTTCTGTATAAATTTTAGCATCAGCTTTAGTTCTATGGAAAAAAAAAAAAAAAAACCTTAAAGTTGAAATGGCACTGAATTTATAAGATTAGTTTGAAGAGATGACATATTTAAAATGTTGAGTCTTCTAATCCATGAATATGATATAGCTCTCCAATTATTTAGGTCTTCTTTTATTTTCTCTCTACAATAGTTTACAGTTTTCTGCATAAAGAGCTTGCAACAAGCTTTGTGAAATTGTGCCTAGGTATTTGATACTTTGTGATGCTGCTGCAAATAGCATTCAAAAAATTTTTAGTTTCTAACTGATTGTGCTGAGATCTAGATATACAATTGATTTTTATATAATGAATAATGAATAAAAGTGGTGATAGCAAGCCTCCTTGTTTTATTTCCAGTTTTCCAAAAGAACACTTTCACCAAGAGCATGAAGTGTTGGAGATATCCTATAATGAGATTAAATAAATTCTCTTCTAGTTACCTAAAATTTTTTAAAATTATGAATGGATGCTGATTCTTACTGAGTTTTTCTGAATCTATTGATATCATAACTCTTCTTTAACTTGCTAATGTCATGAATTAAATTATTCTAATGCTAAGCCAATCTTGCACACTGGGGAAGAGTAATTTTATACATTTTTATATATTCTGAGTTTGCTTATATAAGATTCTTTTATATCTATATTATATTCTTTAAAATAGTAATTTAAGTATCTAACATTTATGATATTTATCTGATATTCTAAAGTAATTACTCCTTTTTAATTACTATGGAAATTTTTAGACATATATAAGTAGAGAAGACAGTATGATAAATTGCTATACCTACCACCCAGCTTTTATGGTTATCAATCTTTTCATTTTATCTCTCCTACACCTCTGTTGGATTATCTTAAATTCATGCATTTTAAATTTAGCAATGAAGTTCATATGTAACTAGAACATTTATGTTATTAAGGAGAAGAGAGCTCACCAATATATTTTTAGCCCACTTTATAATGAAACAGATGGAAGCCATTTATAATATTTAGAGAGTGGTGAGTTTCAGTCACAGAAATAATAAAGTCTAGATCTTAACAGTGGCGCCTGTCTTCGAATATATTCTATCCAGTTCCTCCCTTCCTTGGATATATTCTATCCAATTCCCCTAAATGAAAACAGAGTTAATTCAAAAGTATGCCATGAATGTTATAAACAAGGAGAAATAGCAAAGAAATATAATCTGAGGGAAAACTTAATTATTTGTATTCCGAATTTGTTGGAAATAAAAAGCTCATGTAATAAAAGGCTTAATTTTTATAGTTTTATGCATGAACTCATTCTATGAGACACTACTGAGTATTTATACGGAAACTACTCTGCATATTATAACAAAACTGCACTATAAATGGGTACTTCAGATTTTGATTGTGGTACTCTAGGCATTCTCTAAGCATACACATGGGTCCCAGTATTCAATTCAGTAAGATAAGGAACTATATCAAACTTATACCTCAAGTTCCCATTAACTTTCTAAAGTTGTATTTTTTTTTAAAAGAAAAGGTGTTTTAAGAAGGTTAAATGTGAATATGTCGAATACAAAAAGCAGTTTGTACTATTATCAGTTTACTACCCAGTTACCACAGGAAGGTGGATGACCTTAGCTAGTACTTAACTCTTTAACAGAAATTTTTTGTTTATAAACTTTTTTTTTTATAGATCAATATTTTTGAAACAAAAGTGAAACAAATGAGGAAAAAAAGCTGGTTAAGGTTTTGAATAAACTGAAACTGTTAGTAAAGGAAATCTGTACATTATATAAAAAGGTTTCACTATTTTGTTATTTTGTATGTCATTACTTAAAGTGAAAAGCCCTAAAAAATCATTGACAATTTCATACAATTCAGAGAATCTACCATTTATGAGTTGAGAGGGAGAAAAAAAATAAGTAGAGAATCAGTGAAACAAAGCAGAAAGGTAGCCAATGAAAGCTGACTGTATTTCTTACTTTTTTCAAGTGATATGAATGGCTCTTGAACATCTATCTACCACTCCCACTGGCTGTGATACTTAGTAAGTTGAGAATAGTTAATGGGGGGTTTATTCTGTACAATATGTACATTCTCTTATGCAAACAAATTTTTAAACATGTCATGCAATGTCTTCTTTAAAAAAACTTCATCATACAAATTAAACACAGACACACGCGCGTACACACACACACACACACACACGTTAACTAGTAAATTATCATTTTCAAGAAACATTTTGGTGTTTCCATCAGGAGAAAGTAGGTGAAAGATGGAAGTTTACAGACAGAAAGGTGGGAGTGGGGCTCCTAGTTAAAATGGAGAGAATAAAAAGTATATCCAATGGAAGATAGGAACAGTTTCAATTAATTTTTGCCAGAATACAAATTCCAAGGATGAGGTGGTAAAGAGCACATCTGTTATTGTAACTCCAGACTTTCCAATCCAAGAAAAAACATGCTGTGCCTCAGTTTATCCAAACCTAGGTAGCTCTTTTTAGTATATCCAGCTAGACAATTCCCCCTTTTCCCCAGAAACTGAGTACTGTTTTTTTTTTTTTTTCTTCCTTGCTATATGTAAGTCATGTACTCGGATGGCTACCAATGGTATCATCTTTATATTTTAAGCTCTTGTGGGCTGGAATGTCATTAAATTTTTTTCTGCACGATATCTGGCATGCCCTATGTATCACAATGGTGATGATGAAGACATTACAGATTATGTACCCATGTCAGGTTATGTAACAGGTGAATCAAGTCAAGATCTTGGTTACTCTCTACTTCTAAATCAACTGTGGCAATCTCATCCTCATTTTCCATTTCAAATCTTTAAATTTCCTTTTCTAAAAATTTACTATATATGAGAGCTAATATACATTTGCTATTATAACTATCCAATAATACCATTCCCAAAGCACATTACTAAACAGCTATAAAAGTTCAGTCATAATGTTGAACATAAGCCCTCAAAAGGATTTTCAGATATCTACACAGAGCAAAATACATCACTAAAATATAAAGGTAGGTATATTTAAAAAGTAAAAACAGCCTAAAGGTACAATTCAGATTTAAATACCCACTTTAAATCTTTAATGATACCAGTTGTTTTAATTATACATTTATTTCAAGAAATCAAATCTGAAGCCAATATTTAGTTCACAATGTGTTCTGTTCAAAGTACACCATAATCTTAACTTTGTTATGTGAATTAAATTATGGTTATGATTCCTTTTTTATAACAAATTCTTCCTCCAAAGGAGATATCACTTTTCTATTCTTGTAATTACATATATATTTCCAAAAAGAAATTCCAAGATTAATACTGAGATGTATAAAAACCATTATTAAATGCTTGAGAGATTCATTAACACTGTGGTAAACCTGTTAGCAAAAGATAAGCTTTATCTTGTCATACTTCATAGTGAGAGAACTTTCATTATTATCCAGCTGCACCAGAATAATGTTTAGTATAGATAGTAAAGAGGATTCTAACATATATCATTTTCCTATAAGTAGTTCTTAAGAAAATATCTAAGGAAGAATAAATAGAAAGCTATGAATCTGTTAAAAGTTTCAAAGCTTAAGAATAAAAATGATGACAAAAAAAAAAGATCTGCCTTAAAAAAAAAAAACCGAAAAAAACACAACTGCTTCTTACATATTACTGAAGTTAAAAAAAGAAAAAACTAAGAATAGAATATTTCAGAATAAAGTATAATAAATTAATTTTCCTATGACATATCTGAGTAATATTGATGATTAGTTAAAATATAGAGGCAGAAACTATAGGGAAGTTGCAAAAAATAGCATGGATGAGAAGCAGTAAATTTCCTTCTTTCACTTAAATCTGTAAAATTTTTGCTCTTCCTTAAAACTCTATAAATCCTGCTCATTCATTAGAGAGCTCCTATCCAATTTTAACAAGAAAACTAATTTTAGATTTCGCTATAAGCATCGAGTAGGTATTTTCTGAGAATTCATATACTCTGCAACTGAGTGTCTTTATTTAGTGGAAAAACTTTAGGCAGAATTTGGAGTAGCTGAAAAAAATCAATAATCGAGCTCTGCTTCAGGTCTGGATCAA
>NW_006494612.1:9972684-9974982 GCF_000325575.1 Pteropus alecto | reverse complement strand
CCAGATAAACTTCAACAACACACATTTCTTTAAAACTATAGAAGAGCTGTGAACATAATGAAAAGTGAAAGAATTGAGCAGGCAGAGGCTGCTTTCATATCTTGGGCCAGTCACTGAGCTTGGAGAAATGAGCTTACCAGAGAAGGACAGTTTGCCAGGAAAGGAAAAACCAGATGGACTCTGGATTTATCTGTGGGCTCACTTACTGGATTTAAATCTGGAGGGACTCCAAATTGAAAAATAATCCTCTCTGCTAATTCGCTGCCCTATACACAAAAATTTTAACAATCACCAGCGGTTGGGTATAGGACACATGCATCAGATCACCTGTGGCAGAGCGCTGGCAAAGGGTCAGCCACAATCAAAGCTGGGAATATGATGCTGGCGAAAATTTTACAAAGCTGTGATAAGCCAAGTGTGGGACAGTGTCAGTTTGAAAGTGCTGAGAGCACCAGACAAAAGGGGGCTTTGCATTCACTCATGAGGTTTTCCCATAGACCTCTGTAGGGTACAGTGACTCCTACTTAAAAGCATTAACAGATTTCCAGACTTTAAGTGAAACAATGTATAATGAAACCAATTTTACCGTAGACTAATTGATATAAACAACAGTTAAGTCCCTATGGCATCTCATCAACTTTATAACAAAACAATGTTGAAAGAAACAATGTTATTTGAGAATCTGCTGTACTCATAACAAGACTGGGGCAGAGCAGAAGACCTGACAGAGACCTCACTGTTGGTGCACATGTGCAGGAGGTGATTGGGGGTAGGAGGCTGCAGGTAGTGAGGCACAAAGCCTTGCCAACTACCCTGGACTCTCATTTAAAGAAAAACCTTAAAAGCCACTGAAGGAGGGACAACAAACCCACTAGGACACAGGGCTCCAAGGTGGTGATCAGCAGACCTGGGAAGGGGGAAGGTATCCGCAAGAGACAGTACGAAGTACCAGCTACTTCCCTCACACTCTTCATGCTAATGAAGCAAGAGGCTTAAGCAGCTAAAGGAAGATGGAGCAAGTATTCACAGGGCACCAGAAAGGATAAATGGTGGTTGGGAGGAACTGTATCCTGGGGAAGACGAAAAAGCTCTTTGCCTCAGACCATATATCAATTCCAAGTAGAGGTGTCTTACTGCTGGGAGAGGGGCAGGAAATTCCTGCCCAATGCCCACTGCAAATAAAAGGCGGGTTTGGCTGTCATAGAGAGGAGAGAGAGAATGCTTAAAATCCCTAAGATCCAGATGCTCATATCCTTCCAGAGACTGAGCAAGAGCTACAGAAAACCACACCCTGACTCCACCCCCAAACATAAGCCTAAGCCTAGTTCAACAAGCTAAGCAATAGTAGTCTAACAAGAGTGTGGAGATAAATACGCTTTGTGGAGTAAGTGTGCAGGGACAGCTGAAAGCTGAGAGTGGACCAGTAATACTTAAGAAACCCCTCCAGCACAGCAGCCCTATGTACTAAGCAACAGCAGCCCACTGCTAGAGGAATTGGAAACCTGTGGTCCACTGAAGGTAGCAAAATCCCAATCCAGGTCAGTTCCCACATACTAATAACCTGATAGAAGAGGCAATCTCATTTTGAGGTATAAATACTGTTTATCTTAGTCTCTTATGTTCACAGAACATCCAGCATTCAATAAAAATTTATAACTCATACATGACACAAAAATGCCCCAGGCAACCCACTGTTCAGAGATAAAGCAATCAAGAGAACCAGACTCAAAGATGATTCAGATGTTGGAACTATCTGTCAGGGACTTAAAAATAACTAGGATCAAAGTGTTAAAAGGTGAACAATGTGAATGAGCAGACAGGAAATTTCAACAAAGAAACTGAAACTATGGAAATACTAGAGATTAAATAGAGTATCACAGATAAAGCATTCCTTTGAAGGGCTCATCAGCTTCTGACATATCTAAGGAAATATCAGTGAACTTTAAGGACAATAGAATTTACTAAAACTGAAACACAAAGAGAAAAAAAAAACTATAGGGGGAGAGTAAACAGAGCATCCAAAAGCTGTAGGAAATGATCAGATGGTCTAAAATGCATGTAATTGCAGTCTTAGAAAAAGGAACGAGAAAGACAATAGGGCAATAGGGCAGAAGAAATACTTGAAGACATAACGATCAAGAATTTACCAAAAAATAACAAAAGATATCAAATGCAGATCCAAGAAATTCAGAGAACCACAAGTAAGATAAATACTCAATATATAGCTTATCATAGTCAAACTGTTAAAAAAAAAAATTAAAATAAAAAATCATGGAAGCAACTGAATAAAAAATATGT
>NW_006494612.1:9914901-9972605 GCF_000325575.1 Pteropus alecto | reverse complement strand
AAAGAGTGGCAGAAATAATATCATTGGTTTCCTGATGTGGGAAGGTGGGAGGTGAGAGGATTGACTCCAAAGGAAAATGAAGAAACTTTCAGGAAACAGTCTATATCCTGATTGGGATGGCAGTTATACAAGTGAGCACATGTGTCAGAACTTATCAAACCGCATACAAATATGTACATTTCATTGTGTATAAGTTATATCTCAATAAAATTAAATTTCTAATGTCTATAAACTAAACTGACTCACTAATGTTTCAAACAATGAATAGATAATTCTGCTCTTAGAAATATTCTTTACCCCTTAAAAATTATTATGGTGGTCATTCATATTAGGTGGTCATTATTATGGTGGTCATTCATATTAGGTGGTCTCCTCCTAATATGACCATTAGGAGGAGATCAAAACAATTTATTATATAACACACCTTTTATGATGTATCTTTAAAAGTACAGGAAACCTATGCTATTCTAACACGGCCTATGTAGAGAATATAGGCAATACTATTAAAAATCCAGTTAGACTGAATTAACCATGCCTTATATTATTAGTGGGTTGCAAAGCAGGAGGTAGAATTGATGACCAAATTCTTCAAAACCAAGTATAACAACAGCAAAAGATAAATCAAAAAAGTTATGGGAGCTGGAAGCAGTCCAAATTTTATCTGGACAAAAATTTAAGATGGCTTTCATTAAAAACAAAAACCAAACAAACAAACAAAACCTTAGTAAAAATCATACAGGGAAGAAACCAGAATTCTTTTAGTCCATCTGTTCTTACAAGTTTTATCATGTAAGCAATCAAGGATAGGTAATACCTTATTTACTTAACATTTATATTCTAAATTTGATAATCAGTGGGGGAAAATATATTCAGTCATCACGGGCATGATTTGAACTGAATATTTCATTGAACATGTGTATCACGTTTTGCCTCAGGAGAGAGGTATAAAAACAATGGAGAAGAGTCCTAATAGTAGAGTAGGGTCAAAGCAGTCTGTCTGTAATGTTTCTTAAGAGAAGAATTCCATATTAGTATATTCTTCCCTGTTCCAAGCAGGGAAGTTTAATTTGAGAGCCTCTACGTGTATTTCAAGTGAATGGTAATGAGCAGCCTCCAACAGTTACACAGTCACGTGTATCACTCAGATGGACACTGGTAAGGGTGATAGTTTTGACACTTATACAGTGTTTTAGTTATTTTTAGTATATATCTTTAATTTATTCACATGATGGACTACTGAAAAATGACAGAAAGCATAGGGACCACAAATTCTGAACTCCAGCAAATTATGAAAGAATGTAAAAATTACTAGTTCTACAGGTTTACCCCCAAATCATATCTGTTAATCGCACTCCTCTGATCAATGTCTTAGGTAACAAATCAAGATACCTCTGGTATTTCAGAAAAAAATTTCAAGAGAAACAATGCAAAAATGATTTCATCCTAAGTGGTTATCCACACCTGCAATGAGAGACTGTAGAAAAGTGCTTGCAAGTAGAATTCTGAAACATTCTTTCTTATCATTTAGAAACCAGACAGGAACAAAGAAAAATTTTCCTAAAGGTCAAAATGCAAGAATTCCAAACACTCAGATGAAAACAGTTTTTGACTATTTTTGATCTTGTAACACATGAATATAATAAACACTTAAAAATTTCTCAACAAATAATTTTTTCTTATATAACTGAACAGAATATATTACCTGCTATATACAAAATATAGAAAATTTCTTATAAAGCATAAATACTACTAAGGATTACCTTAAAATGAACTTTATAATCTTTAATAATGTATGGCTATAATATTCTAACTGAAAATCACACCATGTACTATATAAATGAGAAAATAATTTGCAAAATTTTGATGAGGAAATCATGGCATCAAATCACTTATGAAAGGGTTTGCAAATTTACGAAAAGTTCGGAAATGCTCAACTAGCTCAATTACCTTGATTTACAGATGGAAAAAAATTGAAGCACAGCATTTGTTTAAATTCATACATACAGGGCTTGGGTGAAAATGATAGTGTTAGGCAAGAACCAGGTTCTCTTTCTTCCTTGCAATCTTCCCATATAACTTCTCGTATCAAATAGTGCGGCTTTCATCTGGCTGGCTATCAATCAACAAAATCCTCACCACTAAGCAAAGTCAGTCAGAAAACTCATCCCGTACGTGGGACCTAGATTTAAAGGCAGCTCTTTAAGCTCATCTTTAACATCCCAATTGCCCAACACAGCCCCACTGTTCCTGCCAGAGGAAGAGAGCTAAAATCTTAAGAGTTCTGAAATAATGTTTAAAATAAAAAGTAGAATGGAAAACAACAGAGGATCTCTAAGGGAAAATTCAGCAAAATCAAATATGAAATAAGCTGTCTTCCTGGTACGTCACTGCCCTATTCCAGATTCTCCCCAAAAAGCCAGTTCTCAAGTTATATGACGTTATGATTTAAACAAATATTTTGTAATTACATATCTGAAACTTGATTATTATGATGATAATCATCTTTACCACCACTAATGCTTGCACAGAATGACTTGTTTTAGAAACTATATTCCAAATTTCTGATAACTAGAGTATAAATGACTCTTTGGACTCTTTGGACAGTATCTATTTTGTAATTCCTGGTCTCAAACCCCTTTCACAAAATAATGTTCTTCTAAGCCAGAGCGAAAACCACACATTTATTTGATTTTACGACTTGTATTTTTTTCTAAAATAATACTCTTGGCAAGCAATTAACAAATAAATCAGGTGATTAAAACATTAAAAAATGCAAAACAATAACAGCGTTGACAATTATGCTAACAGTTCATTCACACATTTATTAACTTGTTCAATAGTTGCTTATTGAACACTTAATATGGGTCAAATATTGTGCTGGGGATCGAATAAAAAGATGACCTCAGTACTTTTAAGGATGTTCTAGGCCAGTAAAGACAGATCTGTGAACCGAGTCCAAAGATGAGTGGTGGGGCCATAACAGGCTACGGCGAGGCCACAGAGGACGGAGGACGGGGGTCAATCACAGCATAACGTGGGACAGAACAGGTGTCAAGAAAAGCCTCGGGGACGGTGGGGGGGAGGGACCCTTGAGCTGGAGTTTGAAAGATGAGTTGACCTTGGCAGATAATGGGGAAGTGGGGTGGGAAGTGCAAGATCTTCCAAGCTAATCAACTGAGGTATGACATATAATGAAGTACACTGAAAAACAGCAAGCAAGCAGTCTGGTAAGGCTGGATTTGGGGAAAGTGAGGTCCAGCAACAGCCAAGGCTTACCTATTGTTAAGAAATATGGCTCTATCCACAAATAGTTCTTGATTGTTTCTGAACATAGACCATTTTCAAATTTTAAAGGTAACTTAAAAAAACCCCAACAGCTAAAGTGTATCGATCACTTACAATGAGTCAGGCACTTCACAAACATTTCTCATTTAATATTATAGTCTCAACAACCTAGAAATTGGAATGATTTAATTGTTTCTGAACACAGACTCTTTTCAGAATTTAAAGGTAACAACAAAACCATAACTACAGTGTATTTATTCCTTACTATGAATCAGGCACTGCACATATATTTCTTATTTAATTTTATATACACAACAATCATTAGAATAGGGATTATTTCTATCAGATAATGGCGGTTAGGTAATTTACTCCCAAGTACACCAAATAAGTGGCAATATGAACTTCAAATTCAGTTTAACTTAAGCTTGTGCTCTTGGAACCCTATTCTGAATTAAAACAACAAAAAAAGTACATCCATCTATACCATTATTTTCTTTTCATTCAAATCACACCCCCATTAGCAAAACCACTTCATAGCAAAACCAGTAAAGAGTTGTCTACACTGGCCATATCCACTTCCTTACTTCCCATTCTCTTTTCAAACTAGCCTTCTCACTGGAGAACAGGAATTTGCTCTGGGCAATGTCAGCTATGGCCTCCACATAGCTATTCTAATGGCCAAGTAACTGTCCTCATATTACTTGACAGCTCAAAAGAAAAAAACTTGTTTTTTTCTTTGCCCCTGGACAATATTATCCATCATTGTTACTGTTTTCTTTTTCTCTTGCTCTTATCCAACCTTGTCCTCAACTCCTCTCCTGCCAGAAGGAACATTAAATGTTGGATTATCCCTCTCTCAGCCCTGGGTTTTTCTTCCCTTCATGGAGTTCAATACAATCCTATGCTGATAATCAAGGGATTGTTATCTCTAATCCTGAACTCCAACTATCTGTACAACTGTCACTCAGAAATCTCTGAGGACCTCAAATGGGTATCTCAAACTTAACAGAACTCTTCATTACTCATGCTTTATCCATTTAAAAAAAAATTCCCAATGAAAAAAATTAAGTTTAGCACATAGCAGGTATTATAGGATTCCCCACAGCAAAAAAGGTTACGTATTGTTGAATATATTTGATCAGTATGCAATATGAATAGTTAAAAATCCCCAAAGCCATGTTTAGATATACACTTTCCTATCATATATTCTTTCATATAGGACTTAGGGTGCCTGTGATATGATTTTGGGTAATTATTTTGCTTACTGTACTTACAAAAGTGGAAATTAATAAGCAATAGATATATGTATACACACACATATAAATCTTAAATTGGAATCTATAACATGTTTTTATTTTTAAAATCTTGAGGAAATTGATCTGCTGATGCTGACGGTAGAGGGCTATGTAATTTTAACCAAGAGGATAACTAAAAAAATTGGGCAAAGTTTTAAAAATATATGCTTAAAAGCACTGGAGAGCCAAAAAGTCAACAGAAATTTAAGGGGGAAAGATGAGGAAGACAGAAACCCAGACAGGTGAGCCTGAAATCTGGGGCATCTTCCTGGAATTAGGGGCAATGACAATCCAAGGGGTAAAGGAAAGCCTAGGAAACCTCAAAAAGCTTGAGGCACAAAAAGTGGAGTCCAGAGTCTGCCAAGGTAGGTTGGAGGCTAATAAACCCTCCAGACTTACATGGCCATCTAAAGGGCTGTTCTATAGGAGCCAGTGTGAACCAGACATAACACAGCTCTTAAAGGCCTGAAGCACAAATCATCTCCATTTTTGAAAAACGAATTAAAGGTGATCCTCAGGATTGTGAGTGCCCTAGCTGCTTGCCAGAAGCAAAGGTAAGTTCTCTCTGTAGAAAATTATCATCATCTTAAGCCTTGAAATTTTTCTATAACTGTTAAAAAGTACAATAGCTGATATCAATATAAAACTATCAGATACATAAAGGGGCAATATAACATGAAAACAAAATAAAACCAAAAAACCAAGAGGAAAAAACAGATGATAGAACCAGATCTACAGGGGTTACTATGACATGATGAGACAGACTTTTTAAAAAAACTATGCATAAGAAATGCAAGGAGCTACAAAATAAAAATCAAGATTTTTGTCAAAGATCCAGAAAATATAAAAGAAACTAAATGGAATTCTAGATCTGAAAAATATAGTAACCAAAATTAAGAGTTCAAATGAATGTTTAAAAGCAGATCAGACACAGCTAAAGAGAATTAGAAAAGAGGTTTGAAGTCAGATCAGAAGAAAATTGACAGACAATAGAAAATATTGAGAAGAGAGTAAGAGATAAAAAGGATAAGTAAATATGTCTTCTAAAATATGTGTAACTGAAATTCCACAGAGAAAGAAGAAAAAGGGCAGAAACAATATTTTTAGAGATAATAGTTCAGAATTTTCCAAAAAAAATCAAACAATGGCATTTAGCACACATTTGAGAAGCCCTGCAAACCCCAAAGGGAATAAAGGAAACTATACAAAGGAGAATAATAAAAAGGCTCAAAATGAAAGATAGAAAATTTTCACATTAGTCTGAATAAAACAGATTACCCTTTACAGAACAACTAGACTGACAACTGATTTCTCAACATAAAACAATAGAAAATAGAAGATACTGCAGAAAATAGCCACTAACCTAGACTTCTACCCCTACAGAAAATACCTTCAGGAATGAAAGTAAAAAAAAAAAAAACACAAAACATTTTCAGAAAACAAATACCAAAAAAAAGAGTAACTTTTTTATATTTTAGTTTAAATAATCATATCTATGCATCACAACTTGGCTATGAACCATAACTACTCAACTTTGTATCAGTTCATCAATCCTATTTTCTTAACTCACATGCTTTTTCTTAATTACGCAGGGTCTATTTTTTACCCTTCTTGTCTTTTCTTCTTAGGCTCTACTTTCCAAGACACAAGTACAAATACTGTTTAAAAGCAATTCAAAACAATTTAGAAACTGATAGGAGGTAGAAGAAAAGAGTAACACATTTATCAACTTATAACATTTGAGTTTAATCAAATGAAATCGGTACAATTAATCCGTCAAAATTATTTATTTTTGTCTTAGAAAATTGTTCTATTTGAACTAATTTTATAAATGTGTTTAAAGTACAAAGTGTATTACTTTTACGTCTGATGCATTTTAATAAACACACAAATTATTGGTAATAAAAGCCTAAAAAAGATGATTCCAAAGCAATTGCATGCTCTGAGTAGTCTGAGTGTGATTTAATTTTTTTGAGGGCACGAAATATTTTTCAACCATTTTTACAACTCTTATAACATGCCTAGCATACAACTTTGCACATAGTAGGTGTCCCAAAATAATTTACCAAATAAACAAAATTGTGAAAGACCAGAAAGACAAAATACTTCATCAGCTCGTCTGAACAAGAATAACTTTTTTTCTCATTTCAAAGTTAGTGTATAAAATTATTCTCATTTCAAGGTTAGAATTAGCATATTTAAGAATTTGTCGTTCTTTAAATAGAAAACACTTGAGGTGTTATTTTCATTTTTTACATATATTTAAACTACTACTAGATATAAGATGAAAGGAAGGTCGTTTGAAAATTTAGAAGTTTCTCATGGATTTAGGTTATAACTGAATTACTTTCTAAATATTCTACTGACCTGGTTTTAATAGTGTTTTCTATTTATCAGCATGAAAAGGCCACCAGTGTTGTGTGCGCTCCATGGAACATTGGGAAAATACAGGTCATAGCTATGGCACAAAGCTTCAGTAAGTCGGTAAATTAATTATTTACATGATGTCAGAAAATGAAGGTGAAAAAGAGTCTGCAACACTTAGGACATTTTATAAGGCACGGTACATTTCGACTTGGGGAAAATAAACCAAAATATAGGTAAAAAATGTTATATTTCTCTGGCTTTCAATGAGAATAAACATAAAGCTGAGTCAATTTCAAAAAAGGGGTAAGAGAATAAGAATCAATAAAGCTAGAAAAAAGTCACACATAATTGTGTATTTTTAAAAATATTACTGTTCCCAAAAGAATAGCATAAGAAACTAGTATTCTGTTTAACTCCCTAACATTGCTCTTTAGTAGGTAGTTACAAAGTAATTTCCCTTCTAAAATGCACACATCATTTAGATTTATTAGTTAAAACTACTAAAAGATTTGTTTTTCAGCCATCCCGATGCAAGTGTTTGTGCCAAGGTGTCATTCCATTCTTACAATACATGGGATCAAATAAATGGAATTCCCCAATCCCCATCCACGTCTCAAAAAGTCACTGACTGCTGGAAAACAACAGAAATTTATTTTCTTCTGGAAATGAATCAGAAGGCAGACCATCATTTGGTAGCCAGCATGTGATTCAGCAGAGCTTTGTATAAAAAAGTATAAAGTTCAAAAACGACCCCAAAAGGGCTCTGGAAGTAGTGGACTATTTTTTACCCTTCTTGGAATCACTACCAGCTGCATCTATGAACCTCTGACTGTGTGTTAACTGAAGAACCCACCACGATGACAAAGTAGTGACTTTTAAAGAGCAGCCAACAAGCACTTAGGGACCCTTTCGGCAAATACAGGTAGGAGAAATGCAAATATATGACAATAGGTTTATATGGCCAATGATGTGATTAAGTGAATAACAGGGCATGAACATTGGCTGTTACTACTTAAACAATTTCTTGAAAGGGATAATAAAATGTATTTACAGAAAATATGATACTTTTTTCTGTGTCTCATGTAATAGCTATATTTGTAGCTTTTTGTCTTTACTAAGCAATGGTTAAATAAAAAGCAAATCATTTACAAACTATTTTTTTCTGGATTTGAAGAGATATCGAAATAGGCAATTTAAACAGGAGGAAGAAAGCATCCATGCAAATGCACAGAACTAACATGAAAGTTAGAGTTTGAAATTTTTGTATCTTCAAATGATCATCTTTAAAGTACTCCCAGATCTGCACTCACTTTTATAATACTAAATATCTCCCAAACATGAGACAATTGGTACTGTTAATTAGCTATGTAATAAAAACTGCAGTAATTTGTAATTATTACAGCTATTAAACTAGAAAGTCTTGGGAGTTTAGAGAAATTGCCTTCTTTTGAGCTCAAGCTGCCAACATGTGATGCTTTTTGTCTCTAAATAGGGAAAGTATCAGATGATGGGAAGGAAAGACTGGAAAGAAAAGTATAAAAAAATTTAATTGTAATATATGTTTTTCATTTTCCCGAATGTTCTTGTAATACCTGTAAGGCATTTATTTTTTGTACTTTAAGAATGCTGTACATCTTTTATTAGGCTAAAAGATAAAGAAATCAAGGGCCCCACGGCTTTCAGAAGGAGCCTCAATGCATGGGTCGGGTCAGCCACCAGTTTTTATTATGTTTATGATTTCCCTCTTAAAGATTCTGAACTGAAGTGTGCTTTCATCTTTCCACCCATTTTCACTATTTCGCCATTCTAATTAGTTTGATTTGTTTTGTTTTGTTAAAAAATGGGCTCATATTTGGGGAGGGCAGGGAGATAACCTCTCTTGTGGTTTCATATGTTTTGTTATGGTCTACTGAAAAAGAGTAACTTAAAAAAAATGCAATTTCACATATACTTGATCTCTCTTTGGACGCAAACCTCTTCAACGACTCATGTTCATATTTTTCAAATTTAAAAAACTATTTAGTTTTAAGACTTCGACATTAGTTTTTTGGCAGACAGGTTTTTCAACATAGTTTCAACTCTTTGAACCTGTCCTCACAGTTCATTTCCCACTGTCTGAGCTTCCAAGACAGTGGCCAAAGGATTGAAATGAGTGTGGGAGCCCATAAAAGTTATTTGTCTAGGGTTCCACTAAACAGGTTATACTAACGACTGACTGGTCCCACACAATTTGACAGTTTTACATAACCTTAGAGCGTTGCACTGAATTTAAGATATGGGGTAGGAGGAATCCTCACTCTTAGACTAAATTAATCAAGAAAACATGAGATTGAGGGAAAAGGGGCAAAACATCTGGGATAGAAAATACCAGAATACATATAAGTAAGGTTTAGTTTTGTTTTCCCCATTCCTACCCCAAATAATCCAGGTGATTGCAGTCCAAGGTTAATTTCCTCCCTTTTCTGTCTTACTTGGTTAAGAGGAAATAGTGTTAAAGAGTACACGGAGGTAAAGAGGAAAAAGAAAAAAAACAGAATGAGCAAGCTGTAATGAGAAAGATGCAGCAACCCTCCTTTCTGGGAGTAAAAGTCTCCTTCATGGCCCAGGGCTAGCTGCATAAACTGGAGCCCTGAGGAGAACACAAGGGATTATGGGAGAGTTGTGTCTTGATGAGAAAGTACGGTGGGCTTAGGGAGAGGACTTGAAACACAAGTTATTGTCATCTAATCTTTATTATCTTCATATCCATTTATATCTTTGACAAAACTTTCAAATGTAATTCTCATTCAAAATATACTGAATTTAAAAAAGCAAATGTTATGAAAATGCCATCCACCTGATTTCTCTAAATTATCAATGCCTCCGGGAAGGCTTCCTTACGCTCTCCCCATCCGGTCCCAATGAGAAAATATTAAACTCCCCCTCCCTAACTTCATCCATGTCTTCTTTACGACACACTCCTTTCTACTTTATACTATACATAGAATCCTTTAAGTGACTATAGTAAGCTACTTTTAACACTTGGAGATTGAAAAACAGGCTACACAATATTTCTTTTCATACTTCAAAATTCTGTCAGAAAATTAGAACAGGGACCCAGGGGAACACGAAAGAAAATGTTAAACAGAAAAACAAGAGGCAAATGAGAAATGTCACTCTTTATGTTAGTTATTCCCTCCCCCACCCCCCACCCCCAAAAGAAGGATGATTGGGAACAAGTGGCCACTGATATTATTTTTTCAAAGTAAACAAATATTATTGACCTTAACATAACTTCAAGATTTTTGTGCGATGGCATATCAGAAAAGCATACTGGCTACTATCATGATAATTCATTATAAGAGATCATTACCGAACTTGATTTAAGTCAATGCAATTTTTTTCTAGCTTCTCAACCCTCAATGCCTTTAGGTAGCTACTTATATTAGTTTCTTGCATAATCTTCCAATGTTTTTTTTTTCTTTTTGTATAAATACTTATTGTACCCCCACTCCTGCTTATACAAAAGGTGGCATAAAATGTATACAGCTCCATATCCTGCTTTTATAAATTCTGGAAATCTTTCCACTTTAATGTATGTAGAGCTTCCTTCTTTCCCCCCTCTCGTTCTTCTCTTTTTCTTTTTTTAGAAGCATATTATTTCTTTGTGTGGATGCACTGCGGTTTATTTGACCAGTCTCCTTTAGATGGTCATATGCCTTGCTTCCAATCTTCTGTATTTTTGACTAACGTTATATGGGTAACTTCATTTGTGTGTCCTTTTGTTAATGTGTAGAATATTTATAGGTAAATATAAATATTTGCAAATATATTTATAACTTTTGATCAATTCAAAGCCATTTAAAATTGTTCCCTTTAGCTTTGTAAAGGACATATTCGAATTTCTTAAACTGGACTTAATGTATTATATTATTTAATATCAAAATATAGTCTTAGGCAAATGTTGACTTACGATGGTCTTTTAGGTGACCTAGCAAGTGGCGCTGATTTCCAAGAGATGCTTGAGCTGATGAGTGACAAGAAATCTAAAATAAAAACTACTACTATAAAGTGCTAAATAAATTAATCATTCATAATAAGAAAAATTATTATCTTTCTCAGATTATCCCAGATCTGTTTGGAGAAGTTAGGAAACTGCATAACAACAACCATCGTGACTCTATATTTTCTATAGATGTCTATAAGAACTAAAGTCATGTTAAGTAATTGCACTTTTAACTAATTCAAAAGACAAATATTTAAATACCTTATTATATTCAGCTGGCCACATATAAAGTCTGTAAACTCCTAGTCAAAATTAAGTTCTATTCTATTACAACAGCCTCATTTCAAATCTGCACAGGGAATAAAAACAAAACAGATAAAGAACAGTGTGGTTGTAAAAAATTTTTTTAAATCTTCGATGATGTTTTCTATTTTTATCTCATAAAGAAATACTGTATTTTCTCAAAACAACTCATTATTTTTCCTCATGTACAGGACATTATAGCCAAATTGAGAAATATAATAAGATGTCTCTGTTAAGAAGTATCTCCTAATATTAATTTTGAGGCATAAACAAACGTTGCTTTATTTTAGTTTGATGAGTGAAATAAAACACAACAAATAAGACACTATTTAATGGCATCATTAAAAACAGTTAAATATTTCTCAAGGAGGACCTCTCCCTTTCATAATTAAATTAACCTGTAAGTTTACCAAATAAACACCATGAACAGTGTACTTTCAAACTATTATAACATTACCTCACTGTTCTAGCATTTTTTTTTAAAGCAAATACAAAATTTTGTGTACTTTTAAAATCCACATTTTGCTGGAAGACTTAAAATAGGGTTGACAGAGAAATTCCAAAACATATCGGTAAGATCACCTGTAGCAAGGAAGACAACATGTTTGGGTGAATCCGTTGTCAGAGTTCAGGAGAGTAAACAAGTTATAAGCATGCCTCCCCCTGAGAAGAAACTGGATTACTATGGATGGTGTTAGGGTACAGGAGTGGAAAAGATCAAGGCCTCAGTGACAGCGACTTTTAATTTAGCCAAAAACATCACTTCAGATATTTTGCTGTTTTGTTAAAATAAAAAATATATTTACCAATTATTTTAAAATTTCACATATTTTAAGTGTTAACATTACCACTAACAACCAAAAATAAAATTAGACTATTAGATTAACACGATTCCAAGGCAGAAAAATACATTAGAAACAAACGCTGATCTGAGATCCATGATTTAACATCTTTTTGGTCAATCACTTCAATTGGCACACAGCCAAAATAAGCCTAGAAATATTCTCTTGTACATCATAGTTTCAAAGATGCACCGTGCATTTTCTGAGTGCAATGTACCTCTACACTGCAATGGTACTTGGAAACTCTGGCATTTACTAAGACCTATTGTTATCCTGAAGTTATTTTGCCAGACTGCATTTCTGTGCATGTATGTTCCACAAAATCTCACAGAGAAAATAAAGAAACAATCCATTCAAGGTCAAACATTTAACTTCTCAAGGCTTATCAAACTCCATATGACAGGAACTATTCAGGTTACTGCATGAAATATAAGAAATGAAAATTACTAAAACAATGGAAAAGTTATTAGATTGAACTATGTTAAATTGCTGATATTTGACTGTTTTTGATACAATAAGTGGCAATTTCATGTGGTTCAACTTAGTATTTTCCTTGAAGCCTGCCCCCAAATAGAGGTGCTTATGACCAAGGGTTGATTCAAGATTTAAAAACTGGAATAAAATGTTTTAAAACTTTATATTTAAAAGAACTAGAGTATGATCTTTTTGTTTCATTTTGAACTCTAGTTGCACAGACTCTACGAAACACTGTTTTAAACACTGAAATGTACTCATCTGATTAACAGATACTAGTTCTCTTAACAGCTAAATGAACTCTTAAGGTGTCTGTGGAACTTTTACAGCTGATGTCTGTGGCTATTCTGTGCAAAATATGATTTAAAAATATACTGACCTTTCACATATCTTATCAAAATATATCTTATATATTAAAGCTAAAATAATGAGGTTATAATTTTTACAAATTTTTAAGAATTCTTAATTCCAATTAATTTGACTCTTCAAAGATTATTTACGTGTGTGTATATATGTATGCACGTATATGTGCATATGCATAAATGCTTATATATATTTATATATCAGACACATTTTGTTAAATGCTACCTATTAGGCTACTTTGAGTGATTAAGATTTTACTTCTTGTCCAGAAGCAATGTAATTCAGCCATCTAGTGGTAAAGTATAAAGCAATCACTTCTCTGTATTTTATTATACTATAAAAATAATATAAGCAGTATGGAGGGGGATTATAGATTGTTTAAATTTACTTTACTTTCTCTGGTGAGCTCGCAGAGTCTAATCAAGAACTCAGAAGTATTTTCCTAGTGAATCTTTAAAAAGTCATGTTTAAATATTAACATGGCAAAACATTAATTTTTAAATTACTTTTTTTATTATACTTTAATGAGCAATATAATTATAAAACATCCTACCACAAATTCTACTACCTTAACAAAATAAGTAAATCTGGCCTTAAACTTGCCAAAACACGTCTTAGGCCGATAGGAGATACAATCAGTAGGAATGGTACTATACATTTTTAAGTTGCAGAAAAAAAAATGCTGTAAATGCTATCCTAAGGCACTGTGGGAGCACAGATAGAGGAATGCTTAAAAAACTGACTATATCTTCCTGGAAGAAATGTTACTTAGGCTAAATTTTGCAGGATAAAATTCACCAGATGGGTGGGGGGTATTCAGACACTGATCGATGTGTATTAAGACAAAGGAAAAAGAACATGACACATTAAGAGAATATCAAGTAATTTGCCATGGTTAACAAAGTTTACTTCTGAAGATGTGGAGAAACAGCCAGAGAATGGTGGGAATGTGTTTATGGCAAGCTGTAACATAGCTCATCTCTTCATCTTCTGTGCTCTGTGTTCTCTCCTGTCTTCAGTGTCCACCTATAGATGGGTTCCTTCTAAGTCCATTATCTCCATAGCAGATTTCTTTGATACTCTATACTCATAAACAGATACTTCCAGCTCTACATGCTCCAAGATACAACCATCATCTTCGAAAGTCCTGCTCACTTTCTTGTACTTCATTCTTAATGAATGGAGCTACAAACCTTCAAGTGGCCAAGCTTAAAACTTGTAATTTGTTTACTACCACTTCCCCAATAAAATAGATTTTGTAGATTCCACCTCCTTATATTTTGTAAACACCTAGCTTCCCTGTCCCCTCTGAGACTTCCAAGTTTAGTCCCATATCATCTTTCATCAGGGTGATTATTAAGTCTCCTAATCCCTAATTCTCTGTATCTAGTGTTTCCCATAGGGTGTTGGAAATATAGATCTGGAGAAGAGAAAGGAGATCTTACGTGGAGACCAGATGAGAGAAATCAGCATGTAAATAAATGGTGAATGAAGTTATGACAATGAATGTGACCATCCAGGTAGTCTCTGCAGTACAAAGAAGAGGACAAAACATATGACCTTTAGCAATTCCAACATTCATGGGATGAGCAAAGTGGAAGAAAGGAGTCAAGGAATAAGACAAGAAAGTCAGAGTTGGTAAGGAGACCAGGGAGAGAGGTAGTAAGAAAGCAGAGAGAGAACAGAGTTTTGAGAAAGAGTGATTTAAAGAGGTAGATATTTAGAAGAATGGTAATATGACTACTGAAAATAGATCACTGGCCTTAACATGTTGGAGTTTCTGGTTGACCTTATCAATAACAATAGAATGGTGTCAAGAATTATATTAGAATTGTAAAAGGAAATACAAGAGTGTGGAACAATTATCCAAGAAGTATGCTGTGAAGGGACAGAGGGGAAGGAAATATTAAAAGGAAATATAGGGCTGTAGGAAGGCTTCTCTTTTTATTTTACAGCATTCAAAGTCTTGAATATGTTAAGGGGCTTACATAAAGATATAGTGAAGATATGATGAAGAATAATGTCAGAATGAAAGCCCCATGTGAGATAGAGGGGGATGAATCCAGCTTATAGGAGTTGGACTACCCTGGAGAAACAGCAAGTCACCTCATTCTCTGACATGGTAGTATGGATAGATAAAATTAAAGGTAGAGGAGCAAGAAGTTGAAAAAGTTATTATCTAATGTTTTCTCTTATTTTTGAAACAAAAGGTAAAGGGATCTATCTCATGGTGAAGAAGCAGGGGCCAGGATGGAAGGGATGGAAGTTAAGTAGTAAAAGAAGTTGAAAAGTCAACTACTGTATGCTATTTTAAGATGTTAAAACTCTAATCATTACTAGATGAAAAAGAATCAAATAGTTAGCTCCTATATTTTCCAACCGCATATTTTCATTTTAAATTCTGAATCTTCAAACTAGTTTAACATTTGCATTTCACTAGTTTAACATTTGCATTGCAAGTCAACTGTAATGAAAGTATAATGAAATGAAGACAGTGCTTCCTTTTAAAGTAGTCTGTGAAATACCAACCTCGCAAACTCCATCTCCTCTAAAATTTCCATTTCTCTTTCTCCTTTGTAAGGAGTGGTGTACTAGAATCAACTAGGTCACTGTAATCCTGCATCTTAGTCAAAGAAATAGCTTAGTAAAATAAAATAGGCGTTTTCAATAAAGTTGGCATCAATTACTCCCCAAATAACCTGTCCTTATAAAACTTTAGAAGCCAAAATAAACACCTTGGTGCTCCAGAAACAAAAGAATACTTGATGAGACAAAATGATCAGTTTATAAATGTCTCAATAATCAAGAAAAGAACTGTTATTATTTACAAGCTATGCTGAAGTATTTTGTTGCTGCTTTTTTTAAAGTTTTATTTAAAGGTGGCATTTATTATAGAAAAGCTAAAATGGGCAGACTTTATTCCCATTATAAATGGGAAGTAGGAATAAAAAATAATGGTTTCTAACATACTACCTATAAATTTAACCCTAAATTTAATAACCCAACATCACATTATCTTTTACCTTGATAACACCATAAATTTTGAAAGCATACCAAGAGACCACATATAAGTTATTTAAATTTAATACCCCTAATTAGCAAACGAGTAAGAAATAGCATGCAAATGCTCAATATATTTCAAGTGAATAAATAAATGAAGGAATGCAATAAAATTTTGCTCTACAAATGCCTTTTAATGCAATATTTTGAAGGGTGTAAACCAAAAACAGTATAAGTTGAAAACATTTAGGATTTTTCTACCTGTTATTAGCCAAGAAAAATATGTATAATAAAAATGTATTTGCATATACACATGGGATTTAAAATGGCTTATGTGCTATTGGAAGGCTCACCATTCTAATAGGAGAGTCCTTAACAATGCTGGGTGAGAGGGGGAGGCGGGGTGATGATTCAGGCACTGAAGGAAGTGGAAAGTGGGCTGGTTAACTGTACAGAAGCAAAATAAAGTGCTGAGCAGGTGATAAAATTGCAATTAAGAGCTGCAAATTCTAATCTCTGAGCAAATTAGGAAAGATATGTAAATCCAGAGATGTCAAGATATCAACAAAAGACAACATTTTATAAGTGCCATAAAATATTATAAATTGCCACCTTATTCATAAATTTATCAAAAAAAATCATATAATCTGAAATTGCTTCTACTTATAAAACTTAAATGTTCATCATAACACCTAAACAATTTATGTAATATTTCAATTTGAACACTGTATGCATTAAATATAACTTTAAGTGATATTCTGATAGTCTCAAACTCACATTTGATGTTTACTATATACATGTATACTACTCCAAGACTTTCCAGTTTCCTTACATTCAGAATTATATTAAATGAAAAGAATATATGACAGAGAGCAACAATTCCTCCCAAACAACATCAAATAAAAGTAAGCTTACCAAATATTGCTAGATTAATGCCCTGAGCTCTAAGAAGTAGGAAACTATTTAAATATTACTGTCATCTAGCTGTCTCTCTCCAATTACATTACACCACTCTTGTCCAAGACACCATTTTCTTAACTGATCTCCTAGTGACCTTTGATTCTCCAATGTTCTGGATGTTGCAGCCAGAGTAATCTTTTAAAAACACACATCTAATTAGGTCACTCTACTGTAAAAATCTTTTAAGCCTTGCCCTCTCATTGCCCTTATAAAGGACCAGACCAGAGCCTACAAAACTACGTGATCTAAGTCTCATCTTTCATGGCCCACAAGCCTTCTTTTAGGTCTTCAACAATAGCTTGGGGGCAATTCTCAAAGAAAACTAACACAGGAAATAAAGTCAGAATACTTTACCAACACATTCAACTATACTGACCTGTGAGGGAGAATACCGAACCGTAAATAAATAGCCATGAGTCCTATTCCTGATTCTTTGTGTAAATTAAATTTCTTCTCAATTACCTCATCTCTAAAGAAAGGAGACCGGCCCAAAAGATCTCTAAGGATCCTCAAGTTCTTCAACTCTATAATTCTTTCACCACTTATTTTACATGGCGATTTCAGATTCAAGGGTTCTACCCCAAGCTCTACACTGATGTGGTGCATCAACATTAAGTTCAACTATTTTCTTTTTAATTCAGTGTGTGCAATGAGGCACTTTTGGGAACTAACTATTTCTCCAATTTCAAGTCTAGTTACCCTTTTTGATGGCTGTCCTTTGGTTTACCTTTGTTAAAAGCAACAGTGCCATATGTGTCCCCACCATTCCAATACCACTGCGTGGAAAGCTCCATGTCAGACTCAACTTATTTATCTTACTAGAGTAACATCTGAATAGGTCAGTGTGTTCTGCTAGTAATGGCAAGCAAGTAATTTAGAAGATTATAATCCTAAAAATGCAGTCAATCTAGCAAAGAAATGTACCGTCTATTTGGTTTCCTGTCATACACAGTGGGAAGAAGCTTGTTAGTAGATAGAAATGGTTTATTACGCTCTGAAATTTTGCAATGATGAAAACAGTTGCTTAAGCTACTAATTATGAATAAGTTCTTAATTTAATATTTAGAAGTCACTGAGTAATTTAAATTGTGTTGAATTTGCTAATAATATCATCTACACCTTTAAATTCTGAACCAAGTATGTAATTACCCCAAAATGTCCTGCCAGACAAAACATATTTTGAGAATTTTGTTGGTTTACTGTCCACCTGTGTTTATCCATGGATTATGAACCTGTCTTATAATAAAGAAAAATTTAAGAATGAAATAGACTAAATACCTGAACATCTAGAAAAGTTTGAGTAGCATCATCAATTTCCATTACTTAAATTTTTTGTATGTTATAGTGATAAAAAACAAAGAATTGGCTTTTTAGGATAAACTATAACTTATAAATCAGTGTCATGTAATATATATTATTGAAAATATTTTTTGGCTAGATCCTTATTTTCCCTGTTTTATTTTCATTTTGGTTTACTTATAGAAATGACTGCCTATAAAGTTAATCACTCAAAATATGGTTAAAAAAATAAGTTAGTACACTTAAGTATATCTTAATATTAAACATTATTTCACTCATTTGTTTCTTTCCCATTGAGAAAAAACAAAAAAAATCTCAAATTTTAGTTAATGATTTTGTTACATAAGCCATCCAACTTTTAGCCATTTCTTCCTTAACAAAAAAATGTATTGAAAAAATACACATAATAAACTCTATTAACACTTCTATTAATTAACATGTCCATATTTTGAGAGTATAATGAAAACTGACATTTACAATGAGAGTCCCAAGGCAATGCAAGACTTGGGAGTATTAACAAAATAAAATACATTAACTAAACTTGAGGATTATAGTTGTCTGCCACTGCATTCAAATGCTCAGAAAAGCAGCCAATCTTTGGATGATGGCATGTATGGTAAATTGCAATGAAAATAAATGCTACATTATTTCTCTTTTGCTTTCTGTCTTTTGATATGTTTTGGAATAGATTATACTTGTACATGTTACAACATTCAAAAGGTAAAGACCAACACAGAATGAAAAGTCAGTCTCCTCCCCACCCCATCCCCACTCACAGTATTCTCCTTCCCAAAGGCAATCTCTATTACTAGTTTCTTGTCTATCTTATATGAACTATATGAGATGTTGTGTTACATATACAATAATTATGTGTATTTTACACAAGTGCTATTTACTATATATTCTGTTCTACACATATTTTTTTTCTACAAAATATATTTGAAGCTTCTTCCACATAAGTCTATAACAAGGAGCCTTCATCTTTTTAATGACTCCTTAATGTTCCACTGTACAGATGTACAAAAATATACCTAGTCCTTATCAATGAATATTTGAATAGTTTTTTTCTATTATAAACAATGATGTAAAGAATATCCTTGTATATACATTATCTGCACACATGCAACTTTATTTGTAGGATAAATTCCAAGAGATGGAATTCTTGGGTAAAGCCCATGCCATGTACATTTAAACATTTTAAAGTCTATTAATTTACACTTTCTGCAGCAGATTCTATTTGCAGTTTCTTATGAATGAGAGTCACGTGTTTGCATAAGTTTAAAATCATTTATATTTCCTTTTCTGTTAACTGTTTATCTCCTTTGCCCATTATTCAACTGGGTTACTGCCTTGTTTTTAAAAATCTTTTAGGAAACTCTTTTATATATTAAGACTACTAGCACCTTGCCCATTACAAGAGTTGGAAATTGTTCTCCCAGTTTGTCATTCATCTTTAATTTTGCTCGTATTTTTCTTTATATGCAGAATGTTTTTAATGTTGTCAGATTCATATATCTTCTCTTTTATGACTTCTGGGTTTGGGATCATACTTAGAAAGGCTTTATGACTTCAGGGTTAAACAAATATGTATTTCTCTCACATTTTCTGATGGCAATTTTATCATTTCTTTCTTAATGCTTACATCTTTGATCTCTGTGGAATTAATTTTGGTACTCGATGTGTTGGCATACTTTTTTCAAATGACCACCATGGGTTAAACACCATTTTACTGAGTAATCCATCCTCCACTGATTTGAAATGCTACATTTCTCATATGTTAAATTTCCTAGTGCCTTTGGATTTATTTCTGGACTTCCTATTTGGTTTTAATACTATGATTTTTAAAAAATGTAGAAAGAATTTATAGCAAACTGAAACAGAAAAGTATATTATGTTGTGTCATAATTATAGAAATTATAAAATACAGATAAAAATAATTATTTCTCCTTGTCTTAACTCTTACTTGTTAATTCATTTACCTATCCCCTCATCCTTGGCACATACTTCCTTTCTTTAAGGAGAAAGTTTCCAAGTATCTAGCTAAGAATTTTCCTTGCTTTAACCCAAAGAGATTTCTTTTCCCCATCTTGGGTGAAGCAACTCCAATTAATTAATTACACCATGTAGCTTCAGAGAAATTTCTTCTTGTCCCTTTTATTTCAACTTGACAGGTCAAAGTAGGATCGAGTCCATTTAGCAAGCTATCTAGAATCACAGGTTGATGTCCCATACTCAAAAAGTACACAGCCAATGTTTTTCTGCAGCCTGGATAACTTTATTTGCTTTATTCCTTTTTAACTATATACTGGACTCAAATCTCTGAATATCTACATTCATTCACTCTGAGAATATTTCAGCATCATACTCTAGGCAAATCCTTTCCCTCAGATCATGTCCCCACTGCTGGCAACTAGCATATTTTAAAACAAATCCAATAACTTTCAACGAAGTTGTACAAAGAACAGTCAGTCAATGCTGTCAGTCTAAGATCTCTTGTTTAAAAAAGTCTCATTCTGAACTATATGCCAAACAGAGATCTCATTCTCCTATCATGCATATTTGTGGCTGGGATATGGTGAACTAGCTGAAAGTCATCAGGGACAAATCATTGACTCACCACTCTGGTTTACTTCCTGTTATCACACAGAGTCCTCTTAAAGATTATATTACTGTTGTACAGTCTAAGAAATAGTCATCCCAAAGGCTGGTATGGATTGCAAATAAACTCTAGGAGTCCATTTACTAGCTTATTGGAAATCAAGGTTAATTTAAACACATCTAAATATGTGAATTCTATATTTAGAATCATATTTAAAGTCATATGGAAAACTAGGAAAACCAAGTTCAAGAAAAATACTTAGCAGCTCAGTGTATGTGAATGGAAGTTAGTGTTCTTTAAGTTTACATTTTAATGTTGTAACAAGAATAAATGTTCGTATGCATATTTTCAGTTATAAAAAAAATTCCAATTATATAAAGCCTTAGAAATTAAAATATGCAAATGCAGAATGGCCAATATCAGTAACAAATGAGCTATGGATATCCTCATTATAAAAAAAATCAAATGACCATATTTATTTCTGTGAAAACCACAATGAAAGAGCTCCTAATCTTTTTTCTTCTCAAGTTGTAAAAAGGTTTAAGATATTCTTAATAGAGAAAACACATCACAATCAACCTCTACAAATTCAGCCATGCTGTAGTTAATGATGCTTAGTAATAACCTTTCTTGATTTGATTATAATAAAATGAATTACTATAGTTAATTTTTTGAGGGATTTATTTCCTAGGCTTATCCATAAAATGATAACCTGCCTTAAAAAATATACATGTATATATATATCTAACACCCAAATATGTGGCACCACAAAATGCTGATTAATAGCCATAAAAAAAATGACACATTCCCATTCATTAACCATGGCTAAAGGACTGCCGTGACTTGTTGGCAGTTTCCATAGGAAAAAAAATCTGTAAGTAGTAGAACAAATTCATTCTGAACAAAAAAATTTAAAAGGTGGGAAAATGCAGCACTAATCCTACTGTTATCTATACTAGTAACAATTCCTTCAAAGATTAGGCATGTCAGAGGAAAAATGTAATATGAGTAAAGTGTCAGTCATTTTGTTATTACTTCTAAGTATTATTCAAAATAACAAAATCCCATCTCTAGGATTTCACAGTAATATCAAAATGTATATGACAGAACCATAGCCTTTTCCAAATAAGATATAAAGCAGGATATCTATGTTATTATCCACCAACTTTCCCATCACGAAACATAAATAGAGAATAGTTAATAAAGGTATTTGGGGCATTTGCTTGATTTCCTCATACTCAGACTGACATGTGTGAGGAAACTGGGACACATGGAACCAAGGTCTTTAGAACATGAAAATGTCTCCTAGAGCTGGTAAATACGGAAGCCTATCTTCAGCAGTCTGTAGAAGACAGCAAGAAATGAAGAGAAACAAGAAAATAATGCCAAATTACATTTTTCAAAGTTGGGAGAATGTCATACATTTATTTCACTGATTCCTTCCTGCTTACCTCTAAGCCACTAACATGAACCTCTTTGAGTTGTCATTCTATCAGGATGCCCAGGATGCTGAAATATTTCTTACTATAAGCACAAAACTTAGTTTTCACCACACTTTATAAATAAAGGATCTCATTTTCTTGTATATGTTTATTTTCAGATTCCAACAAATTTCAACAAAATTATCAGAAGCAAGTTACAAACTCATTTATCATGTTTTAAGACTGAAAATGAGTTTAAGAGTGGAACTAGCACTGGCAATATATAAAATAATTTAATATAAAATAAATCTGAAACTAAGCAGGAGATTTTTTTTTTTAGTAGCAAAATTAGGTTGTATGTGGTCTCGGTTTTTATGTTATTAAAAATATTTTTTTTCAACTTAATGTAACCTCTACTACTACTTTTTTTTCTAAGAATATGCACAGGTAACATTTTTTTTAGCTTTTAAAAAAGCAAAAATGGTGTTTAATAAGTTTGTGGTATTCCTGTCTTTTAAAAAAAAGTTACTAAAATTAGTCCTACAAATTCTGAAAAATAAAATGGAACACCTGTGAACTGTACTAATATTAGTTTCATTTTTTAGAGAGGGTATCCATTTAGCTCCCACAGTTTTACAAATATAAAAGTAATAAAAATAATATCCTATCATCATTTCAATTTGTATCATGCACTACAAATAGGCTATGAAATAAAAATGAGAGGTAATAAATCTCTTGAGTTTTCATCCAAGTAACTTTAAAATTTTATGCAAAAAAGGAATTCCTATATATTTTCTAAACTAGAAGTATTTCATATTTATAGCATTTTTCTTAGAAAAATCACTTACTAAAACAATCAGGACCCTGTGCAAGGTTTTTCAGTAATTAAATGCTAATCATAATCCTCAACTGGAAATATTCTCCTGTTGAAAACTCCAATAAAGAAATTGTGATGCTAATTATATTGTATAAGAAAATAACTTTGACTTGAATTCGAATGCTGACTATAAGCTTCCACTAATTATAGATAATGTAGCACCTTTGAAAATAAATTTAGAATTGCAAATTCTATAAAAAGAACTATAACCTATCTTCATTAAAGAAAAGAAAGTCAAAAAGAAAAATTTAGTGAAACATTCTGTACCATCATGCAGAGAATTGCCAGGTCTTTTCTAGAATATACAATGGCTTCGAGTCTTTCTTGGATGGAAGATAGCAATAGGCAATATATAAGATGCCATATATCTGCAACACATATAACTAATGAAAATCAAAATGCAAAAGACATAAGGAATGCTAAAAAGTCAACAATAACAACAAAATACAACCCAAGAAAAAATTAATAAAGATACAAACAGGCATTAGAGAGAAGAGTACACACAAATGGCCATTAAACATATGAAAATATCCTCAACCTCATTAGAAATCAGGAATATACAAAAACAAATCTAAAGAGACAGCATTTTCCAACTAGTGATTGCCAAAC
The DNA here is from genome assembly GCF_000325575.1 of Pteropus alecto. Taxonomy (NCBI): domain Eukaryota; kingdom Metazoa; phylum Chordata; class Mammalia; order Chiroptera; family Pteropodidae; genus Pteropus; species Pteropus alecto. Next base: position 9,948,926 of record NW_006494612.1, on the reverse strand, counting down.
CTTAAAATTTAGATGACAGCAAGTGGTTGTAATTTCTACTCTGCTGGTAAAACACAAAATGGTTTTAGCAAACAACTTGGCATTAGCCAGTAAAGCAGAAAATATGTACACTTAATATTCTATGCCTAAGAATACTTCCTAGAAAAATTTTTTTTGCAGGTAAGTCAGGAAACATGTATAAAAATGTTTAATGCAGCATTTTAACAATAAACAAATAAAAATAAGCTAAATATCCATCAGTAGATGAACAAGTAAATTCTGATGTACTCATACCATGAAAAACTATACAGCGGTGAAAAATGAATTAAGAACAGCCACAGACATCAATATGGGTAAATCTCAAAAACATAAAGTTGCATCAAAAAAGCAAGCTGCAGAAGCACACACACAGTATAATTCCTTTCAAATAAAATGTAAAAGCATGCAACAAAAAAGTTATTATGGGATATGTATATATGTGTTTTGGGAGGCAAGATGTGGAAGGGTATACCTTCTATGAAGGAATCATAGACACAAAAAGGACAGTTACCTACATGGAGACACAGGGAATGCAGCCAGGGAGGTATGCATAGGGGCTTCAAAAGTAAGGGTAATGTAGGTTTCTTAATCTGGGTAGCAGATACATATATGTTCATTGTGTTAATATTCTATGCTTTTCATAGAAAATAACTATATATACTATAAACATCTATCAAAGTTTTCCCAATTTTAATTATTGAAAAAAGGAGTCCTTGTTCTTGAAAACTGTGGAAAGCAATGATGTAAAGCAGAAACAGACGATAGGCACAATGCGACCAGAAGAGCAAAGCAGGTACTTCAACCCTGAGAAGGTATATGAGCCAATTAAACAACTACATTAGCACATCAACTACATGGGATGGAACTTGAGCAGAAGTTGATTAATTTAAGTAACAATCGAGGAAGTTACATGAAAGAGGAGTATTTTAAAAAAATACCTGATTGTCTGCTCTTATGGAAAATGTTAAGGTTGTCTTTGACCTGGCTTCTGAACTCTCTGCTCTGCCACCTACTGGCTTATTGAACCTGTGCAATTTGTTCACTTCTGGCTTCATTCAGTTTCCTTTCGTACAGACTAAGAGTGATAATATCTATCAGATAAGGTTCTTCTGGGTCAAATGAGAAAAGCAAAGTACGTGACACATGAAGATGCTCAATAAATGCAAATCCAATTTGAAGACAAGTTGAATCAGATCTAATCAGAGTGATAATCACAGAATGTTGTTTAAGAAATGACCCACAGAACACCCAAGTGCCTTACTAGGGCTTCAAAGACAGACAACTTTTATACAAATGGCCCTCACCTTGAAAAAGATGACTTAATATTTCTAATGTCTCTTAAGCAAAAAAAAACGAAGTTAAATTTCTATTTCCTTCTTCCCAGCATAAGAATATCTAAAGAACCATAGTGTATAAATACACTCTACATGTGCACTTTTCAACTGAAAAACTAGATCCTAAAATGTTAAAAAGTTAAATTTAAAAGGAAGTGCTCTTCACCGCCATGTGAAATGTTCTTTAAAATTCTAATAAATTTATCAACAGTAGCACGTCAAGTACATTTTAAAAGCAGTTCAATATTGCTATACCATGCACAGAATACACATTAAAATGTACAAGAATGTTGTTGTATCAGCACTGACCGTAAAATAGTCTAAGAGTAGATGGTTCTCGAACACAGTTATTTCTCAGTATTACTGTGGAACCAGCTTTTAAATGGTATTATTAAAAATGTTATAATCGTATTATTTAAAATCTACATGAGTTTAATCAACATTTGTATCAAATAACACAGAATTTTGATCCTTTAAGTTAATAACCCACACATTATTACTATTAGACTGAAAGCTGCCCCCTCTAAAAAAGAAAAAAACAAAACAAAACCCAAAACAAGTCATATTTGTTAAGATCAATTGTTTCCCACAGGCTGCAAAAGTTAAAGTTTCCCTCCTAAATTCTCCTACTAGAATTTCTGCCAAACAATTCTCTTTCCTCACTATATCTGTATTTTTTTATAGTTGTGCTATATGTTATAAGCATGCATCTATTTTTATAACTGTACTATTTTATCAGTCATATATGATCAAAATGCCTTTTTAAAATTAACCTTTAAAAGTTTTTCTTGGCTGCAATTATACAAATCATACTGGTTGCAAAATTAAAAAGCAATTATAAACTAACACTGACCAAAGTGAGAAATCAAGGATTATGGAGGAACTAGAACCAAAACTAGTACTGGAGGCAAAAATGGGAAATATCCAAATACTTATTAACATGAGAGCTGTAATCAAGGACAATCCCCTGTCATTTTTAACTCATGCTAAATATAAAATTCTATACAAATACGAAGATCCAAAAATGAAATCATAAATGTATTCTAATAGTATATGTAAACTAGTTCTGCTCTTTACAAAATCATAGATTCCAATGCTACACCATTAGCTGCACTCAGAAATCTGGTCTAAATACTCAACACAAATAATGAAACTGCTATGAACTCAAAATTAATAAGTGTTATTAATGAAACTTTATACACACAATACTAAACTTACTTAAATTTGGAAAGAAGATTCCTTGATGAACATGCTAGTCCTAGTTTAAAATAGGATAATTCAAAATTTAAAATGTATTTTAAGGCTTTTGGTACCAATACCATCGTATGACATTTAAGTTCTTTATGCTGTATTTGACAACTCAAAAATGATTATTCCATTTGAAAGGCAGGAGTGAACTGAAGATAGATTAATCATTAGGTCAAAGTTGAGTTATTTCGAACATATTAAATAAAAAGAAATATTTGCATTTGAAGAAGTAGGTTAAAGGTTACCTAGGATATATTATAAGGGAAATTAAATTATAAATCAACTCATAAACAGCTTGTGTCTTTCTTTTAAAAACCATCAAACTCTCTGCAGTTGAGAATCCCACATTGAGGATTCTCCATACGGGGGAACAAAAGCTAGGCAGACTAAGGCCCAGCATTACTTAAACTGAAAACTCAGGGACGTATTTTAATTGTTAATATGAGCAAGTTAACAGCTGCATGAGCATCAGTCTTGAGGGTGGATTTTTTGGTGACCTGTGTTGTCACCTGCAAACACAGTGCTTCTTACCCTCTAGTTACTTCGTACTCACTGTACCTGGCGATTGTGCAGTTGTTCTGAAGTATAACGGGGAAGCAAAGAGATTCAAATAAAAAGTGTCACCTTATGACTACCCCAATCAACACTTTAACTCTCTATCTAATATCTCCTTCCAACTTAGCAGACACTGTGTCTTGTGAAGGCTGAACTTGTAAATATAGTAAGAACACATTTAAATGGCTGAGAACCTGTTGGGTGGCCAAAATCCTTGAAGCTTTCAGGTCAAGGGGCCAAGTAGCTCTATATTTTTAACTGGGCAGGTTTCTATGGAAAGACAGTGATGTCATTAAGCACCTGGGGCACAAAACTATGAGTTCTTTAAGTAATGTAGCAGTTTATATGTAATAGAAAATAGAATATAAAGTCCTTGTTTAAACTTTTTAAATGACTCCCAGTTTTTCTTGACCTGGCCTGAAGTTTCAGGGGTTTTCATAAACACCTGCTTTTATGCATGAATTTCTCCTTTCAAACCCTCAGCAAGTATCTAACCACTAAACCACAGATAACTATTTACACAAACAGGTCATTTTTAGCTCCTGGGCTCTGTAATATCACCCACGAATGTCCTTTTAAGCCTTTTTTTTTTTTTTTTTTTTCAAGAGGAATGAGGCAACTAGTTGGTGGTGGAAGTTGTGGCTCTCCAAGTGCCATAATTAAATTTCTGGGCACTTTTCCCATTTCCACTGCTAAAAGACTGAAGGATTAGAGGAATAGGAAAATCAGTATCCTGCTTGGGTAAGGAGATAAACACGTTAGTTTAGTTGGTGGTGTTTTCCCTCAATGGGCTCTCGCACCGACGGCTCTTCACTTCCGAAATTTAACTTGATTAAACCTTAGGGAAGGAGATATTCATGAAAGAGAAACTAATTTCTGCATCTGAAGAATGAAATGACTGCTCTAGATGACCCTTAATATCCCTTAGAGCTCTAAGTCTATAAAAGAACAATAATATTCTGAATCGAAAATTTATGTATCTTATAAGAAAATGTTGCATTTAAAAAACAATCCTTATAAGCAAACTAAAAAGACAAATGACAAACTGGAGGAAAACATATACAAACTATAATACAGAAAAGAAGTTTACAATCCTAAGATATAGAACATTTACAGGAAAAGTGGGCCAGAAATAAGGTCTTAACTTTATGAAAAGATGCTCTACCATGTGTACGAAAAACAAAGATTACAACTAGAACAAGATTCCAATTTATACCTCTAAAATGGGCAAAAATCTCAATAACATATCTATCTTACTGAGGACCTGTAGGGGAGCAGACACTGTCACGCATTACTGGTGGAAATACAAAATGATACAACATCTATGAAGGAGAATTTAATGATACATAACAAAATTACATATGCATTTATCTTTGACTCATGAATCCCAGTTCCAAGAATCTCTCTCAAAGACATTCAGGCAAAAATATCTATACACGCACAATTATCTACTATAGAAGTATTTGTATTAGCAGAAGAGAAGAAATAATATAGATGACCATCAATAAGGAAAAGGCTAAAAAGCAATGGTACAGTCATATAATGGAGTACTATACAGCTGTACAAAAGGAATGTGGACCATCTCTACATAATGTTATGCAATGCTCTCCAAAATAAACTATTACGTAAAAAAGGGTATAATAAACTATGTATATTATAATGACATTTATCTAAGAAATTGGAAGGAGATATGAATATCTAGTCTAAAAAATAATAGCATAAACCTAAAAAATTTTTTTAAAAAGCAGTTACTTATAGAAGGAGTATGAAACACAGGGTGGGTAGATCAGTAACAGAAGCCAAACTTTTCTGAATGTTCCGTTTTATAAATGTGACTTGGGAAATATGCAAGGTATGCTGGAGCTAGCTTGTACTGTTTCTTGGTAAATGTTCTGATGTTTTACAAGCTAGATGTATTTACCTTGGTAGCTCGAAATTGGCTATGGTGGGAGTATCTGCTCCATGGATATCAACAAATACATCTCCCTCATTCCCAAGCAACTTAAACATTTATCAGCATACCAAAGGAACAGTAAATTGAGAGGGTAGCATTAGTACACTGAAATAAGTTATTTCAACTGACTTTAAACATGGTAATTTGACTATATAGCTCTAGTGGTAACACGAAAAGAATTACAAAAATAATCCTTAATTGTTTCCAATACTGTGGTGTGAATTTCGGTGTTGTTATTGAGTATTAAGAAATAAAGCAAATGAATAACTTCAACATCGTCATGAGAACTGGGATTTTTAGCATGGAACTAAGGAGCTACACATACAAATTTGAGGTCATTATGTATACATCCAGGGGGCCTAAAAGTGAACTACATGCATCAGTATGAAGTTATGATGTCTTTCATAGTTAACTAACATTACATGAACAAACTTCCTAACTTTGTCCACAATGACCTCCCTCCCTCGGACCCAGACACACACACTGTGGTCTCTAATCTCTATTTCCCATAAAAGGAACCAAGACTCCCTGATTAGAGATTTGGGCCAGGAAAAGTGCAAAATACTAGAAGAAAAATAAGCTATAAAAGATTACTGAAATGTCAAAACGATTCATGAGCTGATATTATAAAGTGCCTGCTGAGCAACGATGGGGAAAACTCTGAGCAATAATAAGAATAATAACTGCCATGATCGAAACACATAAGACATGTTTAAATCCATGAGTTTATAATGATACTCAAACACCCTCCTACGCCACTTCTGGAGGATGCCAGGAAACAAGCTTATTGTTTTAAATATTGATGAAGGTATTTATCTGCTTTTTCTATACTACCTGTACTTCAGGGTAACTACATAGTTAATGAAGGAGTGTTTTTCTTTGTAGAAATGTTCTAGCTAATAAACAAAGGCAGAATAGAATCAATGTCTAGGTAATGATCAATGCCTACTAACATCACAGAAAGAGAGACAACCAACAAGGAAAGGCCTTCTGATTGAAATACACACCACTGCCAATAAAGTATTTCTGCTAAAAAAGTATTTGTGTGAAAAGTGAGTGAGTGAGTGTGTGTATCTCAAACCTGAATGAGATTGAATCTCTAGATCTAACTACCAATTTACAAGAAATAAAAGGCACAGAAAAGTATTTTAAGTGATAAAATCCAAACTGTAAAAAATTGTAGGAGATAGATGACCTAGCTTTTCAACAAATAAACTGCAGAGGGAAAAAGAGACATGGATTAGAAACCTACATTTACAGGGACCTATCAATTAGGGATAATTCATGAACCTTATTTGAACAAACAATAAATCAATAAAAATACATATGAATATGTATTATGTGTGTATACATCTATACTATATATATGTTTGTGTGCAACTATGTTTATATTTGTATATTTACATATATGAAAATGTGTGTGTACAATGTGTGTATACACACATAATTGGGAAAATCTGAACATATACTAAAGCATTGAATAACATTAATAGTTAATTTCTTAGGTATGATGAAGATATTGTTTTAAAGAAAAAGGACTCTTTATCTTCTGGAGAAATATGCTAAAATATTCACAGGCGAATTGGTACAATATACGAGATTTGTTCAAAATATTGAGGAGTGGTGAATGGAAGAAAGATTGATTAGCAATGAGTTGAGAGTAGTTTGAGTTGCATGATGGGTATACAGGCATTCATTTTAACTATGCTCTCTATTTCTATAAAAGACATTTTCTATGATAAAGTTAGAAACCATATGAACAAAAACAACAGAAAATTATGTAGCTAATATTAACAAGCTGGTAATAGAATTGATATTGGACTAAGACATTCCAACTTAGGAATCCATGATGATCACCTGTGGAGCTTTTTCAAAATATAGACTCTGAACCAGCACTATCTTAATGAACCTCAAAGACTGAAGGAATCTGTAATATCCATGAGGACTGTGAAAGTAGGGAAAAGGTTGAGAACCACTGTTTAAATACCATAAAGGTATGGGCTTTATGGTATTTAATACGTTATTCACCTAGTTTTTATTTCCATGCCTGACACATAAGTAGTATTCAAGAAATAGCTGGTGAATTAATGAATGACCCCGGGAAGTGAAAATGAATAGGTGAGTTTAATAGCAGCTAAATGTTAGATGTGTAAAAACATCATTCATATTTAATATTAAAAAATCACTTAAGTTACTGAGTTTAAAAAGCATAGCTCTCTGTTTTAAGTGGAATGGGTTTTCATCATAAAGCCACAGACTAGTCACTTCAAACAGCTACAAGTAAACTCTGAGAATAAAAATAGTTTTAAATACACAATTGGGTGGGGTGTGGCTAGCAAATATTCTGATTCTACAATCTGTTTTGGACAAGACCATGCCTCTTATGTGACTAACAAAGCAAACAGTAGTCAGATTCTCTGTGCTGAAATAAGTACACTATTTGCAAAAAGGGTTGAACATCCAAGGCTTATTCAATAAAACACCACATTTTCCAAAGTCAAAGGGGGAATATAGAATGACAAATACCCACATATATTTACATATGCCCAAAAGAAGGCATATGACCACCTGGTATGGATTTTGTCTTTAATAAGTACTGAATGGAGCCAAGCCTACCCACTGTCTGACCATGGAGAACAGCAGAATACCTCAAGCACCAGAACAATCTAATTTTAACCCATTTCCCCTTTAGAAAAAAAAAAAAAACGGCATTAATTTAACATCACGCGTAGGAATGCTCCGTTTTCTAGGATTTGATTTGACATTTTCAGCGATCGAGAATTACTATATTTTGTAAATGGAAACATCACTACTAAAAACACAATGCTATAAATAGAATGACGTCATTTGTTTCCAAAGACTATTGATATACTAGAGCAATGAAAGAATAACAATAAAAGCAAAATACTTTGTGGCAAACTTTGGGGGTAAAGTTAGGGCTGTAATCCGCGAGTTATCTTACGGTAAACGCTGCTGGTCCAAGTGCCACCAGCGAGTATTCTCAGGGCAAACGAGAAATGGGTTAAAGCTGGGAGGAGCTTAAAAACCTTGTCCAATTTTGCATTGCATTGATGAAAAAAACAGACACCTAGAAAGATTATAGTGAAAATCTCTGAAAATAGTTAGAGTAGCCACTGCTGAACAGTTTATGCAGATGTACAATGGTACCTATGAAGAGCTGAGAATTAATCTAACTTTCAAATGCATGTTATCTAAAGGGTATCAATCTCAATAACAAATAAGTGTGTGTGTGTGTGTATAACCATACATACGCATAAAAATACTAGAATATGTATTTCAAATATTCCTTTCAAAACAAATTCTTCGGCCTAGCATTCAAGAGCATCCATAATGTTACTCCACCTACTTTTCTAAAATCTTGTCCAAATGAACCATAAGCAGATGGAAGCTGGCCATTTTCTCTTACTTACCTTTTGTGGTCTCTTACAGACACAGTGGAGTACAGATTATCATAACAAAAGCTATTCCATAATTTCCAAATGATGGAAGAATGATTAGAATACAGACTTTCCGATTATTTTAATATCACTTGAAGTGACATAAAGCCACATTTCATGTGTATCTATGAGTATTATATAAAGAGATATTTGACAATGTAGATTTTTAATATGGCAACCAATAAAAGATTTAAAAATGAGAGTTAAGAGAACAGAATGGGAGGCAGTGAGATGTTATCCATTTACATTTCTACAAGGTGCTATACAAGGCTTTGTTTAAAAGACACAAAATTGTATGCGAGGGAAAAGAAAAATAAACTTTTATTTAAATTGTCCGCTAGTCAATTATTTCAATTACTGACCAATCCTGAGTCCTTACCATTTTAATTCGACAGAGATAAAAAAAAAAAAGGTATGTCTGTGCCTGTATGTGAAATGCTCCTTCTCACCTACTTCAACTGTATAGTTGATCTGATTTAGCTCCAAAAGTACATAAAATAAGATACAAATTTTGGCCTCTCAACTTACTATCTTTAGTAGATTCTTTAAGATGCTAAAACTGATTTTAAGAGTCTCCTAGCATTGTTAAAGAGAATACTAACCATTGAAAATGACAATGATAATGTTTACCTTCATCTTTGAGGAAAAAAGTATTTCTAATTGGGCTGATTCGAGATCCCTGAAGGAAATGACAAGGTAAGACAATGATAATTTTAAAAAAGCTGAAAGCAAAGTTTGAAGAATCTTTTCCTTTTGAAATGAACACAACGATCTTGTTTAAAGAGACATAACATGACATTATCAACTTAAGGGTTTTGCAATTTGTACTGCAACACTAAAGTAAAATCCAAAATTAAGCAATAAAATCTTTAGAAGTCATTTACTGAACATAGTATATAGTGCTATAAACTAACTAAATCCTTTGAGGTAATTATATTGCTAACTATCAACTTCATGGATGTCTTGCCTCTGTCTGGAAAAACTGAAATATTTACTACGAAAAAATTTTTGAAATATTTGTTATCATATTTAAAATCTCTTATTAACTTCTGAAGACTTATACTAAAATACAAAACAGCATACCTACATTTTCACCACTGCATTTCAATCTCAAGCCTAAAAATAAGGAAGAATTGGGGTAAGCTATTTTCATAAACATTTAAAAATGTCAGTGGACACATTGATGGCTTTATGTAATAATGGAGGAATTTAGATGCTGGTTTAAATCCACACCCCCCTCCAAAAGACATCTCCCCCTACTTTTATATACTAACAAATATTTTCAACCAAATAACACAAGAATGTGCTTTTTAAAAATATAAAGGGGGTAGTATCATCACATCATGAACTAACCTAAACATCTGACTAATAACTTCTAAAATAAAATCACAGAAAAAGATGGTGCATGGTTAAAACTATTAATATATATTTAAGACAAAGAGTTTATTTTTCAATAAGAAAACAAGGAAAAAAGACAGCCCAACCTGATTTTGTTTGTCTGCCCAATAGAACTTTCCACCATAATTAGTGCTTTCCATCTCTGAGGGAGGAGCTTAAGCTCAGGGTAACCTCACGTAGAAAGAGGAAAACAGTATAAATACTGCAGGACAGTTCTGGAGAGAGCATCTTCTGCATTGCTCACCTGGGCACAGAAGGGCTCAGAAAGCTTCCAAGAAATCATCTCCAGAACTCCTAGCACTCAGGTAAGTCTATGACTCGATACTCACAGTTGAATTTCCATGTTAGCTTGCTTGGAAGCAAGTTTCAGTGAATTAACTACTTGGATTTTTGTGATTAAAAAGTGGTTTTCTACTAAAATGCACTCAGAAAGTTTAATTTGTATCAGTCTCTATAAAAGACAGTCCTAATAAAACCAGATTTGGAAAAACATGCCCTAATCCGAATTTGAACTATTGGATATTTTTATCTATGCCAAAGATCTTGAATTATTTAATAGAGACATCCAATTACGATTTTTTTAAATCACTTCTGTTTTACTTGATTACTTGAATGTGGTTTCCAAAACTAAGACACTATAACTAAAAAAATTATAACTCATTAATTTATCGAATATATTCGAAATACATAGGATAAGGTAAAAAAAAGTAGGTAACCATATAGAGAATTCACTTGTGTAACATTAAAAAAATAAAACAGGTCAATAACAAAGTTGTATGAAATTATTGTTTTGTTTTTCAGAATCCATCTGAGAACATGCTGCCACAAATAGCCCTTTTGCTGCTAATGTTCTTGAACTTGGTTCATGGAGAGTTTTATGCTGAGAGATACCAAACACCTACAGGCATAAAAGGCCCACTATCCAACACCAAGACACAGTTCTTCATTCCTTATGCCATAAAGAGTAAAGGTAAACTGAACTGTATGTTTTGCTCAGTTAACTAGTTGGTTGTTTTAAATAACTTTCAAACTGTAGAATTAGCCCAAAATGATTTGTGAAAAAAGTAGGTTTTTTCAAGAACATTAGTATCCTTTACACAATAAGTATAGTAGAAAGATATGCCTGAAGAATATTAAGAACCTTTGTGCCTGAAAATTTTTTCTCAAATGATGCTTTTGCATAACTATTCATAATTTAAAAATATTAATCCAGTAAAAATTAATCATGTTCAAGATATTTTAATTAAAAATAATTGCCAATTGTACAAAAAGAATAACAGATTTATATATCTAAAAACTTAAAACATGCTTTCAAAACCTATTCTTCTAGCAGAAATATGTACAAAATTGAGTCTTAATGATCAAATAAAATCTGACACCCTCTGAAGATATTTAATAGGCAAATGAAGCAGCAATTTTCATAATTTTTATACATTTTTGTATAGTTTAACAGTTAAGCGCGCACAGACTATGCGATCTCCAGTAAGTTATTTATCCTCTCTGTGCCTTAGTTTCCGCATTTGTAAAATGAATAACTATCTCAAAGGTCTGTTATGAAGTGTAAATGAGATAATATGTGTAAAGTGCTTACGTGTTAGCTATTACTACCACTACTGCTACTAGTACTTCTACTTCTACTACTATACTATTTCAGTTACTTCTAGTTCTGTTTTTTCTATTATTCCTCTCCATCTCCACCCCTCTTCCCATCTTCCTGTTATAGTGATGGTGGTGTTACCTTAGATAAGTTTTAACTTTCTTCTTGAATCTACCCCTCACCTGTTCAGCTTTCTCGGCTCCTTTTCGGTAAGAGTACTGAGATAATGTATGCAAGGTGCTAACAGATCCTCAAAGAAGGGCAATGATTAGAGTTTATATTCACTAATTCTATGTAATAACATTTGACACACACTGCCTATAAAGTATCTACCGAATTAAACTGAATAATCTGAATTGATCGTGGAATTCAAATTTCCTTTCCAAAATATTTTTTCATTATAGTTATATATTTTATCCTGCAACTAAAGCTAAGGGTATTCAACATTAACTTTATTTAATTTTTTAAAATTAAGTTTATTGGGGTAACATTGGTTAATACAATTATATAATTTTCAGGTGGCCATTAACTTTAAAATTATGTTTTTGGAGACAACCATTTTGAACAAATTAGAGGATTGTCTAAGAAAGTTGAAATTTAAAATATTTCATGAAAGGTAGTTTAAAATAAATGCACAGGTGCACAACAGATACTCTTGAATGTCTCACAATACAAATAAAATAAGAGAAAGTGATTAAGTTAGGAAAGAAAGAATAAAAGTTAAGGAAACCTGCTACTTAAAGCAACAAATGGCAATCTGAAATGCTATGACAGGCAGCACTGGGTTATATTCTTTATGATTATAAATTAAGACTTTATATAGTTTACAAGATCATAAATGAAACAGTCTTAAATTAAAAATAAAATGCATCACTTTTAGAAGGTTAAAAATATTTCTATCTTCCCACCTTAATGTACTATATCATCTTGGCTATTTCTGCAGAATAATAGGTATCTTGTATATTTATATGTGTGTGTATATATATATATATATATATATACACACATATAAATATATGTGTGTGTATGTGTATATATATATATAGTTCACAAATGAAAATTTTAGAAGTTGTATTTTAACTATTAAATCTACCTTACTCTTACTTGGTAATACAAAGTGGAAACTCAAATACATTATCATCCATTGGCAGGCATTAATGTTCCGAACAAAGAGAAAAAGTCCACAATTTATACCAATAAATTATTAAGAATACAGTGAGTGCCTATGTAATTCCTAAACACATCCGTTCAACACAGGTTAAATGAGAGGTCAGCCAAAACACACAAAATTATGCTGCAGAGGACTCCACAGCTGTTGGGCACATGGGTAGCACATTCTGACACAACCAACCACTATTTCAGTTTGTGGGCATTGAAGAAATGTCTCTACTAGGTAATTGTTTTTCCTTGAGGATAGTACCACCCAAATCTCTAATTTGTTCAGATGGCAAGCTACAAAGAGGGGCTGTCCCACAAGGATACAAAAGGAGTCACATTCTTTCTTCAATTGAGAGGTGCAGGACCCATTAGGGTACATTACTGAATTGATGTGTATATATCACACGTAATATATCATATTTCTAGTGGCAGAGATCACTTTATCCTTGGCGTTGTAGTCTCATGTGGTGTCGAATGCAGTCATATTCAATAAGACTTGTTTTTTTCCCTTCTATTTTAACAGTTAAACAGATTTCCAAAAAGACTAAGAATTATTTTTAGTTTGAACATGATCTTTATAAGATCCTGAAGCAAACCCCAATCTAACATAGTTTGCATTTTTAAAAATAATGCTTTTATTCCAAATCATTTAGAAATCTTTTATTTATTCATTCTATTTGCAATGTTGGGATACCAATTTATATGTAGATATCATATATGTACACTAAAGTCAATTTCAAGATTTCTGTTACTATATGGAAATCTTTTCCATAAGTTAATTTTTCTCAGTCCTTTTCCTGATATCCTTTACTGAAAATCCATAGGTAGATTAAGCTACATTTAAATATTTGTGAAATGAAATATAAACCTAATTAGTGCAAAATATAAAGATAACCAAGTCTAAAATGATTTTCCTATTTCAGTTATCTATTTTTATGATTCTGCTCTGTTTTTGATACCCCATTTACCGCCAAATGTTTTTCAAACATCAGGAATATATCTACCCAAGAGAATAATATTAGCTACTTCTATTGGCTGACTACGTCTAACATGCCAGTTAATTAATATGAAAGATTCTTAAAAATATAATAATGTACCAACTAATAAAGGGAACTATAATCATAAAATGTTTTCAAAAGCAATTTTTAATTCCATTTATTTCGATTTTTAATTCAATTTATAATTTCAATTAATTTAATGTTAATTCTAATTTAGTCTTCATCTTGATTTTTAAAACCATTAAAGATTTAGGTAAGTAGAGTTTAAGTATATTATCCATTTTTGTACAGAAACAATGTGGCTCAAAAGTCATTGTGATTTTCAGGGTTTTGACCAAACTATTTGATTACTTTGACATCTACTAAAGCTACCATTACTATGAACCACTTTCTGACAGTATGAGAATCTAAATAATATATGCAGAAATCCTAATTATGTTTCTTAAAGTTTATTAAACAGAAGATGATTTTAATGTAAATTATGCAACCAGATACTTAAAATCATATAATTTAATTACCATCTCTGCTAGTTGTTAAAGAATTCTGAGAAAGAATGGATATTTTATGTAGATGCTTATGGTGATTACTACCTAAAGATTCTTTGACATGGTAATAGTTCCCTAATGGTATACCCTAATGCCAGCAACGCTGTTATATCTCACCTCTGAAAGACTAAAACAGCACGTGGACTCCTCTTAGAGCACTTATCACGTGTATACTTGTCTTATTCTCTGTGTGACTGAAGCTCTTAGATGTGCTCTGTGCTTCCCCCACATTCGTGGCCCAATAGCACTTCCACCTTGCAAGCACTTAATAAATAAGCGATTTTTAAGTTTATTATATTAGTAGAAGTAGTTATAGCTCAAACGAACCCACAGCTCTATGAAATCAATAATATTTATTTGCATTTATCAAGGAAAACGTCAGATAAGCACTTTTTATGTACTCTCCCATTAAGCCTAATTCTCTAATTCTGTTTCAATTTTAAGTCAATAATGGAGAATGTAAGAGCTCATGGTATGTACTGAGGTTGAAAGAAAATCAACTTAAATCTCAACTGTGCTCAGCAGGGCCATGGCTGATGTAAATCAGAATTAAGGACCTTTCTTATTTATGTCTCATAGGATAGTGTTTGTGATGGAAAGTTGTGCTAGTTCTTAAATATTTACTCATTTATTCTGCACTTGTCTTTTTCTTCCTTTTCTGTCACACCTTTTTTCCTTTCCTTTCTAGACAGATGAGTTTCCCAAAATAAACATAATAAATTTGCCTCCATTACACTCTTATTCTAGATGAATTTGTAAATCCTAGCTTATTTTCACGGATCATTAGATGTAATGAAAGTATTATGTTAGCTATGGGTTTGTGAAACCATCTTCTCTAGCACTGTTTTTTAGGACAATATAAAATGTATTATCTGAAACCATTTAAGAACAGTCCGCCAAAATGGACTGACACTGCAATGTTCTGTCATGATTCATATTTCAAGAAGCAATGACTATTTTTAACGTTTCTAAGCAACTCTCTCTCTGGGTGTGTGTACTGGGCATGTCTTTTAGGTATACCAGTAAGAGGAGAGCAAGGTATTCCAGGTCCACCAGGCCCTACTGGACCTCGAGGGCACCCAGGTCCATCTGGACCAGCAGGAAAACCAGGCTATGGAAGTCCTGGACCCCAAGGAGAGCCAGGGCTGCCAGGACCACCGGGACCACCAGGAACTGGGAAGCCAGGTTTGCCAGGACTGCCAGGAAAACCAGGGGAGAGAGGACCATATGGACCAAAAGGAGATATTGGACCAGCTGGTTTACCAGGCCCACGGGGCCCACCGGGACCACCTGGAATTCCTGGCCCAGCTGGAATTTCTGTTTCAGGAAAACCTGGACAACAGGGATCCCCAGGAGCCCCGGGACCCAGGGGCTTTCCTGGAGAAAAGGGTGCACCAGGAGTTCCTGGTATAAACGGACAGAAAGGGGAAACTGGATACGGTGCTCCTGGTCGCCCAGGTGAGAGGGGCCTTCCAGGCCCTCAGGGTCCCATGGGACCACCTGGCCCTCCTGGAATGGGAAAAAGAGGCGAAAATGGGTTTCCAGGACAGCCAGGGATCAAAGGTGATAGAGGATTTCCAGGAGAAAGGGGATCAATTGGCCCACCAGGCCCCCAAGGTCCTCCTGGGGAACGAGGACCAGAAGGCATTGGAAAGCCAGGAGCTGCTGGAGCCCCAGGCCAGCCAGGGATTCCGGGAACCAAAGGTCATCCTGGGGCTCCAGGAATAGCTGGGCCCCCAGGGGCTCCTGGCTTTGGGAAACCAGGCTTGCCAGGCCTGAAGGGACAAAGGGGACCTGTCGGCCTTCCAGGGAGTCCAGGTGCTAAAGGGGAACAAGGCCCAGCAGGTCATCCTGGGGAGCCAGGTCTGACTGGACCCCCTGGAAATATGGGACCCCAAGGACCAAAGGGCATACCAGGCAACCATGGGATCCCAGGCCCCAAAGGCGAGACGGGGCCATTCGGGCCTGCAGGACTCCCAGGTGCTAAAGGAGAAAGAGGTGCCTCCGGTCTAGATGGAAAACCAGGGTACCCAGGTGAACCAGGTCTCAGTGGTCCTAAGGGTAACCCAGGATTACCAGGCCCAAAAGGTGACCCTGGAGTGGAAGGACCTCGTGGTCTCCCAGGCCCTGCGGGTGCAGCAGGAGCTAAGGGAATGCCTGGACACAACGGTGAGACTGGCCCAAGAGGTGCTCCTGGAATACCAGGTACCAGAGGCCCCATTGGGCCACCAGGCATTCCAGGATTCCCTGGATCTAAAGGGGATCCAGGAACTCCAGGTCTTCCTGGCCCCGCTGGCATAGCGACTAAGGGCCTCAATGGACCCACTGGGCCACCAGGGCCTCCAGGTCCGAGAGGCCATGCTGGAACGCCTGGTCTCCCAGGTCCCCCAGGGCCCCCAGGCCCCCCAGGTCAGGCAGCCCTTCCTGAGGGCTTTATAAAGGCAGGCCAAAGGCCCAGTCTTTCTGGGATGCCTCTGGTTAGTGCCAATCAGGGTGTAATAGGAATGCCTGTGTCTGCTTTCACCGTTATTCTCTCCAAAGCTTACCCAGCAATAGGTACTCCCATCCCATTTGATAAGATTCTGTATAACAGGCAGCAGCATTATGACCCAAGAACTGGAATCTTCACTTGCAGGATACCAGGAATATACTATTTCTCATACCATGTGCATGTGAAAGGGACCCATGTTTGGGTAGGTCTGTATAAGAACGGCACCCCTGTAATGTACACCTATGATGAATACGCCAAGGGCTACCTGGATCAGGCTTCGGGAAGCGCCATAATCGACCTTACAGAAAATGACCAGGTGTGGCTCCAGTTGCCCAACGCTGAGTCGAATGGCCTATATTCCTCTGAGTATGTTCACTCCTCTTTCTCAGGATTCTTAGTAGCTCCAATGTGAGCATATTCCCACCAAGCTAACATAAATATGCTTGAAAAGGCATTCCTCAACTTCACCCCATCCCACAAAATGCATATGAAGGTAGGCTGAAAAAAATATGACTCATTCTAATTTTCTAAAATACAGATTTGAGCTTTCAGACCAACAAATTCCCCCCTTGAAAAAGTGAGCAGCAATAGTAAACGATACGTGAAGACTCTCAAATTTCTAGTCAGCAATCCTAAGACTTCAAAGTTTTCTGTGGAGTCCTTTCAGTGTTTAAAAATTTAAGCTAAAATAATATAAAATGATTACCAAAAAGACCCCTGATCTGTGATGACAAATTATGATAAATTTTATTTCAGAAACTCAGCATTTCCTTTTAAAATAAGCCTGTTTCTAATAACTAACAGGAGAACTTCTAGGAAACATTTAGGAGGTTTCATAACTTTAAAGAACTTAAATACTTGAATATTCAAATTTAAAAGACACTGTATACCATAGGATCTTTCTGATGGTGCATTACTCGAAGGCTTATGTGGCCCCGTGCATCCAGATCTATTCAAATACAGAGGTGCATATGAACTTTTTATAGCTCTCATAAAAATCCAAAATGGTATGTTAAAATTAACCTGAAATGCAAGGTGCTTTCTTTAGTCCTGAACCTTTTTGAACTTTTCTGTGACTGCAGAAAAGCTTTCTACACACTATTCACAACTTGGGAGTAGGTATCTGACCTACTGTATTTATTTAACACAAGAGTGATTAATTTGATCTCTTTAATTCCTTCACTGAATTTTATGTAATATGACTTTGCGGGTTTACAAAACACTAGCGTATGTACCTTATGCCTCCCATTCCAGTGAAATTATAACTAATGTCAAGGGTTTCAAAATTTGCCTAGAAATGAAGAGACATTATTTATTTATGCTCTGTACTGTATTTTTATATTGCTGTTTAAAACTTTTAAGCTGCGCCTCACTTATTAAAGCATGAAATGTTTTACCTACTCCTTATTTACAATGCAATAAAATAACATCAATAGATTTTTATGTGAAATTTATTTAACAGTAGCAATCTGCATTTGTCAGCCCTTCTTTTAAGGCTTTTCATTTTACAAAGCCAATAGAAAGTAAAACAATAAAGTGGTGGGTGGCTTTATGGTTGTCATGGATATGCCTCTCTATTGGAGACAGGCATTCCCACATACCCTAGCACTCAGTGCAGAGAGTGAAAAGGCACCCTCAGAATCACATGTGACCTCTAAGCCAGGGTGAAGGGCTGGTGGCTAGGCATAAAAAAGTGAGACAATCACCCCACAACAATGACTTTCCTCTGGGAGGGAAAAAAAGCAGAGAAATATTAATTTGAACATATATTCTGCGGTCACTATTTGTTGCCTTGAAATGTTTTTAGTCATAATATTTAGGATTATTTTGATGGTAAAATTACATAAAAGGAAGGCAAGCAATTTTTATGTCGATCAAAAGGCAATATTTTTCTAGGCTGGAAAATACTGTTCTTGAGCCTCCACCAGCCCATCGATTGAACCAGAACAGTCTGGGTGAAGTCCCCAGGGTAACTTACTATAAAGGCATCTCTATTCCTTAGAAGTAATCTGTGTAACCCAAGCAAATCTATGACTAGAACCATGAATCCCTAGGCTCAGGTTAGTGATATCTGCTCTTATTCTGGCTCAACCAGTCAGGTTTTTTAAGCAACAAGAATGGAATTTTCACTTTTCCCAACTGTCTATAACTACTACATGAATGGTTACATTCCCAAGCCAGGAAACAGCAAAGCTAGAACTTCAGTTCTGGGGAACAGACAGAACAACCCTATTGGCAGGTATGCAAAAGACAGCACAGCTTAGAATACAGGCAAATATGGCCATAAAACACAGAAGCAAAAGGAACTCTTAAAAGATAAATGGTACCAACTTTATAGTGATATTTAGGGGCAAATTAAATCCCAATTAAGGAACATAGCAGAATAGGTAACTTCTAAGTAATTCATTAGACACAGAGCATTTAACAAACACCTACTACAAAGTCTCTCTTGACATTACTCACCCTTAAAAGCTGACACTTTATAATTGTGTTGTATACTAGCAACTATATCCTTCCAAAAATCAAATGTTTTCTGACCATTGTTCTCCTAAAAATAAATAAATAAATAAATGAATAAATATTCTAAATAAATAAATTCTAAATGTAATACACGCAATAATTGTTTCCATGCATAGCAGAAAATACTTGGCGAACAATACTATATTCTAAAATTGGGACTCATGTTTTAGAATGAATACATAATAGGTTAATAAACTTATTCTTCTAAATGTGATTTTAGAAAGAGAAATCTTCCATGAAAATCACTGCTACAAAGATATATACTCATATGACTAAATATTGCATAGCTCATATAGCCCAAATAAAAGTATAAAAAGTATAGAACAGTTTTAACATGAGTAAATTTACAATGTTATAGCCTCTGAGATATCAAAATATATTACTTCATGTACTATGAGGCTAAGAAGCCTGAAGCCTTAAAATCCTAAAAGCTGGTTTATTTAGAATTCAGTGCATTTATCTGAATTTCAATGTAAAAGAGCAAGGAGTCTCTATAGGAGACATCAAGGAGATTCTGAATCCAGAATGTAAATCATCTTTACTAAGATTTTTTCAAATCAGAAAGCAAATAAAATTTTACATTAAAACCCACAACCCTACCACCTTTTGCTTTCGTGGAAACATTAAGCAGTATTTCCATCTAAACAAAGACCAACTACTAGATATTTATATCCAATTATACAAACTCCAAAATATTTAAAGACTGATACATTTGGTTGTAGTCACTATGAAATGAAAAAGTGACTCCATCTCATGTTAACAACTTCTACAAACATACCTGAACTACTACTCCACAGAAACTTTCATAAACACATGACTGTAATTCTGAGTAAAAAATAAACCACTGCCTATGTTCTATTATAAACACGATCATTGTGACTTTAAAAGACAACACGTGCAAAAAGGAAAGTGAATCTGACATAAAATTGGGTCACGGGTCTTAAGTTCAAAGAATAAATTGATATAACCAGAAATCTATTTAATTTTGATATATGGTACAAAATGAAAGTATATATGCATTAAACTGTGCTTAAAATGAATTTAAAAATTTTATCTCATTTTTCTGGTTTTACATTATTTAGAATTCTTAAGGCTATGTGGACTTTTCTTAATGACTTTTTAAAATTCTGTTAATGAAACCAGGAAAATACTTTTCCAAATGTAAGTTTGGTATTTTTTTCCTACACTTTTGCGCCCCCTGCTGGAGAATATATTTATATCCTTGGGGAAAAGAACAATCACTGCTATTTAATTTTCCAAAAATATTTTGACCAAATTCTGTTTTACCTTCTTCAGTCACCTCTGAAACCATAAAGAGGAAACTGAGTAAAATCTCAATTCAAAAGATATGTATAATAAAACCTCTGATTTATGATTAAATACATATATCATAGTTTTCTAAAAAATGAAAAGTTTTTTCACCTTTGTTAAAGAGTCCACCACTCTGGCACATAGAAGAGCTCCTGGCAGGTCAAAGTAGTTATCATAAAAATAGTATTTTCCTAAAAAAGAACAAAAGTTTAAACTGGGAACAAATTAATGCCTCATTTGTGTGGCATACACATAAACTTGGCTGAAGAGACAATAGATTTTGGTTTAGTTAAAGAAGACTCCACTTCAATTAAAAATCGCTCCATCACAGGCTTTTTAAAAAGGTTTAAGCTATAAGGATACTACAAGAAAGTTATAATATAATATCCATAAGTTAAACATTTTATTCAAAAATATTAAAGTTATATTTTTAAACTAAAAATAGGCTATATCCCCCAAATAAAATGGATTACGAAAAAGCCACAATCTATGCTATTAACATCACTGAATTTCAAAACACTCAGCCTAACACTGGAGTACCATGAAGTGCTCTCAACGACAATGCCTTTCCACATCTGTGCTGGTTGGCCCACGTACATACAGTACCACATTTAATTTTTATCCAATTTCAGTACAGTGTAAGAACAGTCAGGGTGATGAAAGAAATAAATAAAACAAAACAAAACAACACATCACGTGAAGACACGCTGTGCTTATCTAGGAAAACCTAGGAGCACAGGACGGGCACACTCCAAGATCTCAAGGAGGAGGAGAACTTGACTTATCCTATTCGGCCCTATGGCAGAATTGAACTCAAGCCCTTCTCTGTTACAGATGTCACTTTTGAATCTGCTGCCCATAGGCAGACACTGTTGATGAACCATGTCGCATCTGTGGCCCATGTCTAATCCAAGCCACAGCTGTGCTGAAAAGCATCATCCCACTCAAACACACCTGCATCATTTGTTTTCTCTGGAAGCCTCTGGAGCTCACGCGGCTCTTGTAGCAAGTCTCAACCAACAGGGTCAGGAGCCAGTGAACAAACACCCAGCCTCCTGTCCCCTGGATTCACAACTCTGGGAGGTATTCTCTGTGCTTCTCCTCAGAAGTCCCAGTGGAATCCAGTCCCCAGTGTTCTTTCCTTCCATGTCTCACCCTCTCCACCATTTCACCACTGCCTGCTGGGATCAGCAGCAAGCACTCTGCTTTGGAGAAACCCAAACCCATCAAGTCCTCTAGAGACCTTGGTAGAAAGCAGAATCAAACAGAACCAATAGGTACAGCCAGATTTAATTTAATGTAAGAAAAGCCCTTTTCAAATGGTCATAATGACTCTTGTGCACAGTATTACAACTGCCTGATTTTAAGTCTCACTTCCTCCCATTGGTAAACTATATGAGGTTATTGAATACAGCTGTCTTTTCCTCAGCATCCACTAAGCACAATACCCAGCATATGGTAGGCACTCGAAAAGATGTTTGTTGAATGAATGAGTCATCAAATAACAGAATGGATTATTTTGGAAAGATGAAGTGTAACGTATACATTAGGAGAGAATCCTCTGTCTAGCCCTTTAAATATCATTAATGCCCCTCACTTCTTATTGTCGAATTATGCAGAATGTATAAAAATAAAGTCAAAGTTCTCCTGTTAATTCACAAATCAGCTGTGTTGGTTTGTGTCCTTTCTCTCAGTTGAGAATATTTTGGTTGATGGTCTTCCTGTTTTTTATGCTTTCAGAGCTGAAATTGTTGGGGTAACATCTCAGACTATTTTTCATTCTGAAGAAAGGTGAGGAATGGCTTTGCCAGAAATCTGGAACAAAAGGAAGATGATATCCCACATACATTTCTGCCCATGCCCTGCTACACTATAAGACCACAAAAAACTCCAGGTTCCCCGGACCCCAGACAGTGGGCACAGCTTATGAAGGTTCATTAACCTGCCCTTTATCTCATCTCTTGCCTTTGACACCAGAAGGACCTCCCTGAACCTGATGGCTAGCTGTCCTGAGCACTGTGGCATCTCATCATTGCTGTCTATCTTTGCTTTCTCTCTCTCTTTTCTCTCCCTTTGTAGGTATTAATGGAAGAAATTCAGCTCAAGAGTTTAAATATTGATTATGAGTCTTGATTTGGGTCTAATCAAATAACTTGAGTTTAATGAGAAGGGCTCATTGACTCCCATTCACAAGGCAACAGGCTGATATCACTCAACTGTCAACCATGGACACAATGAGAATTGTTCAGCCTTGACCCATTAACTAGGCCAGGATGCTCTCAATGCCTTTCCCAACACCAAAAAACTCTGAGACTGTACTGCAAGAAGGCTGTGACCCTTCACCTGCTTACAGAGCAGATAGCTCATTGGAAGTGAAGTGACTGGTGAGCTCAGTTCAATAAAACAAGTCTCTAAATCAAGACCATGTTCCATATTCATTAAGTTTTACACACAGAAAAACATTCCCCAAGAACACAATGCCAACACCATTCCCTTTGCAAACTACATATCCTTAGTGGTAATGGAACAAAGGCATATGAATGAACCCATTGAGGGTAAGAGAACAATTTATGTTAGCATAAGTCTCATTTGTCTTATAGATGTGATATTTTCTCCATCTGAAGATGAGAAAAGTGATGCTAAGACTGTCCTAGTAATTGACCAGATCACTCTCTCCAGCAAGTAACAGACTCAATATGATCCAGGACTGGTTCCAAGGCCCTTGTGACTTCCACTATACCAAGCTGTTTCTGCATAAACTGCCAGTTTGCGGGGTGGGGTTGCGGGGGGAGCAAATGAAAGGAAAACTATACTTAACCCAGGTCAACAATCTGAAAAGGGACTATGAAAAACTGTCATTAAAATGTCTATATCTATCAGTGCTTTAAACACCAAAATGTGCTGGTTGGAAATGCCTCTGACAACTCTGCTTACCTTTGAGGATGAATACACTCAATGTAAGAAACAGTATATAAAAAATCAACTGGAGTTTCTAAAAATAAAGGCCGTATTTGACCATATTAATCAAAAATTTAAGCCTGCATAACCTTAGAGCATCTATACCTCTAGGAATTTACCCCAGATATATTTACAAAAGCATAAAGCATGAAAATGTCACTGCAAGCTTGTCTGTAATGCCAAACACCAGACACAATGTAAATGTCCACCAAGAGTAGACTGATAAATCATGAGACAGGCAGTGGATGGTAGAGCATGCTCCCACTTAAAAGAGTGAGGTATGTCAGTGTGTGTGCTAAGGTGACATGATCTCTAAGATATAAATTAGAAAGGGCAAAATACAGAAAATGTATGATCTCTTTTATATACTTTAAAAAAATAAGCTTTGGCAAAAGGGAACTTTGGGGGACAAGGGTTGGATATTATCACCATTTTATTCCTTTCTATAATATTTAAATTTGCTAACCATATGCTTACATTACCTTTTATAAATGTAAACAAAGTTTAACTACGCTGTGGAAAATCAGGTTATCTTTCTTCTTTTATATGTCTCTATATTAAAAAAAATAAGTATAATTTTTTAAAGGCATTAGCTTTCCCTTTTTATTCTGCAGAAACAACAGGTCTCTGTTATGTCACTGCCTGACCACTAAGCACCTGGAAGAGAAACACTTCCCTAACCAACCCAGTTAAGAGTAGATAAACTCCAAGACCATCCTCGGAGGGCTCCTGGGTAAATTAAGCACCAAAATGAAGCTGTTGATTCTAGGAGGCAGGGCATCCAGTGGGCAGAGCAGTGAGTAAACAGGTGGGTCAGATTGGGTGAATATTCTTTTCATAGCTGGAAAATATTTTACCTCTTTAATATACACTCTGTTTCTGAATAGATGTCAGAGTGAAACACTTAGCTATGTGCCTAGCTTTTCTGAGTTATTAATAATAGTCTACATTTAGAGAGACAAAAATTCTCTATCCTCACTTGAGGAAAAGGCTACCTATCCATTTAACTTCCACTAGTTACTGTGACTTGAGATGTGTGAAAGCATTCTATATCTAACCCCAATGTGAAGTCTGTTTTTCCTATCAACTTATTTTATCAAGAGCACTCATATTTCCTGACATTTTCATCTCTCTACAAAAACAAAACTGTCAAAAGATAGTGAATGTAACAAATAATGCAAACACAATAGTGATAAGGAAGAACCCTATTTTCAGGTAACCACATTTTCTAAAGGAGAACAGGTTCATTTCAAAACTATAGTGTGAGAGAAGATGACCAAAAATTTAGAACAAATGAAAAACTAACAATTATGACTTTTGATAACATCTGTTCATGTTTTAATCATTCCCTGTTACTTTATGTGCATCTGTGTCTTTAAATAATTTTTGAAAACTCTTTTCATGTTTACCCATGGTGAGGCTCTTTAAAGACTGGGAAAAATGCATAAAATCATCTACAATTAAGAAAAAGAAAAGACAAAGGGAAAAGATACTAGAACTGGCAGTAAGGAACAGAATTCTAGAAAAAAAGAGAGGTGGGTAAGATGAATGCAGGGAGAAATGGAGGATGGAGAAACAAAAGTAAGGACCGAGCAGATAATATACATAAAAATACAGATCACTAAGGAATATATTATTCCTAAATGCTATCTTTTTACTCCAGAACAAAAGCAGGAAAAAGGAGTATCAACAAAAGGTTAAATAAAACAGAACCAACTGCCAAAGAGAAATCAGATATATGTAGAAAAAACATGTCCTATTCCTATGAAACCACAGCTGCTCCCTTGAGCATCCTGCCCAGCAAGAGGCAAGAAGAGCCTTCTTCATATTCTCATGTAGCAGGTTCAGGGTCCAAAACAAAAGGGGAGGGAATGGCAGTGCTGCCCCACGTGAGTCATACCTGACCGGCAAGCCATTCCAGTGTCTGACATGAAGTACTTCCACTTCTTCCTGCCATATTCCTCGGCCAGCTCCTCGGGAGCCATCATCTTTGTGCCATGGCTTGCCCTGGTTTGGAGAGATGAGACACACTGCTCATCAATGGTTCCTTTGAATGCCCCTTCCTCCAGCCTTGCTACTGTTGATCCCGTCTAAAACTGATAAAAAGTTTTCCTTGTTTCTTTTTTCAACTGGATGACTTCCCCATGTAGGATTCTATAAGGCATTTCCCTTGACAGCTCTAGTTCTTCCTCCATGTCATCCACCAAGTAGCAAGCGATCAGGAGCAGCTTACTCTGAGGTCCACATTGTGGTCTCTGCTCTGGACCTATAACGTAGAAACTATAATTTCTCTGAAAGATCTATGATACTACCCTTTCCTAAGAAGTTTTCATACAACTATGAAGGTAAAACTAACCTAAATGGAACAATTAAAAAACAACTGTATGGATTAGGTCTGGCAGCAAGAGAGAAAGAGCAGCAGAAAGCAGAGTTAGCACGTAAGCAGGAACAGTGGGAGGCGCCTGGCATCCAGGGGGTGGGCCAGCTGTGAGCACAGAGTACTGTGAGGGTGGGCGAGCCACCTGTCCACTCAAGGACATGAGTGTGGCTAAAAACATAAAGGAAGGCAACCGAGACATATGTGATGAAACAGAATAGCAAGACAAGAAAGTAGCTATTTTCAGTGCTTATAATATTGCTTTTGCATCAGTTGGTCCTGCTTAAGGATGCTTAGCCTATAGAGAAACAGCTGATATTTTATGTAGTTTATTATGAGAAACTATAATGCTAGAGAGTATCATTCTTCTTCTCTTGGTGTTACAGTGTGGTAGCAAAGCAAAATAAAGGGAAAAAGAAATGATACAAAAAGGGCAGATGGAGGAAAAATCACAAATGGGCTCCTTTTTGTAAAGAGGTTAACATTTTAGAAAGCACTATGTAAAGATGGAGGAATCTTGAGTAGGAAATATGATCAGACAAGGATGAAAGCACGCATCAAGGCGATAAGCTAGTAAATTCATAATGAACTGCAGGTTAGCTATAACTTAAATGGAGAGGGTCAGACCTTGCAGGAGGGTTGCAGGGAGCAGGGGAGAAAGACAGACACAACAATGAAAGAAAGAAGCAAAACTGTGGAATGTTTTCTATTCTTTTACCCATGATTTAAGATAGCCAAGCACACTGCAATAATATGACAGTTGAGTTAAAGGTCAGGGTCAAAGCTACAATGTGTCTTGTTACCCAGGGAAAAACATGCAAATGAATAACAAAATGATCAGAAGCGGGGCCACAAAGCTCTAGCTAGCTGCACCTCAGGGGAAAGTCTGAGGGAAAGTATGAGTTTGTACTGTGCAAAAAGAATGATTTATCAAAAGAGAGAGTATGTATAAAGGATAACCCGCTCGGAGCATCCTCTCCTATGAGTATAAATGATAAATCGCACAACTGCCTGGCCATGTTGACTTGCTTGTACTATCAGTACTGGGGGAAAAAATAGATGCTCATTCCGTGGTGCCCTCTGTAAGACTCATAGCAGTGACAGGAGCTGCTTCTCAATTGTTTGCCCTACTCTTATCGACACTTAAAGTGTTGGATTCTTCCCAAGAGGCGGGAAGGAAAGATAGTCAGCACTGAGTGCAGGAGAGGGAGAGAGATTGATGAAGGTTCAAATAGTCTAGAAAAACTTAAAGAAGGAAATGGGATACAGCATGAGTTTTGCATGATGGAGGCAAGTTTGGATAAATGGAGGAAGAAAGAGAGGTATGAATGGACCACCAACCCCTACCCAACATCCATGCTCCTTCTATCTCTGATTTTATTCCAGGTACCTACATATCCACTGAACACAATGTAATTCCAAGGGTCTTTTGCGGTAGTGTTGGTTAATGACATAAAGCAAGTTATTAATGTTCTACTGTGTTTCCTGCAAATATTTCTGATGAGCTAAATTTAAAGAAACAAGATGTTTAAGCCTAATGTTTAAGATTTAAATGGTTGAGACCATTCATACAAAGAACTGCAGGCACACAGACAATTTGTCACCTGATTGACTAAAAAAATAATATTTAACCATACTTTAATGATCAAATGCTATATAATAATGTCCTGGAAAGAGTCAAGTTTTTCACAACTAACTTACCTGAGGACAGTGCCGTTATCTGCAAGTTTAATGAAGTTCCCATCTTCCAGATCCAAGGCTAAGCCCTTGCAACTAAAATAGAAATGTTTGATTACCAATCTGTTCATTTATTTACCTAACCCAAGAAATAATCTATATTTTCAAAAAGTCACAATGTGCAAAAGGGATCCTCCCACCCAGGTGAATGGTAAGTTAATCAAACAATTAAGACCATCCAAAAATTCTAAAATTAAATATCATCCATTGAGCAAGTATATAAGGAAAATTGTTATGTGAGCAAAGGAAGGACGGCATGTTTACTTTCTAAAATCTTTAAGCTTTTAAAAAGAGGAATACAAAGCTCATAAAGAACAAAAATGAATATCATTCCACATCTGTTAAAATGTACAAATGTTCTCCATTAAATAAAACACACATACCTCTCACTCACCCTTCCACATACACATGCACAATCATATTCTGCAAGTTAAGATTTTAGCCAGAGTCTTTCTTTACTCCTTGGATTTTGCCTCAATTTGGTCAGGTTATAAGAGGAGCCCTCTGGGGCAAGGTATACTATTAAAACGACTAAAAGAAAAGTCAAATACTAAGTTTTAGGTTCTTCAATATAAAAAGACTTGAGGGATTTGGGGAGAAAAAGAGATACAGATTCATTATTATAAATACTAAGAGCAAGGAGGCATAATGGCCAAGAAAATTAAACAAAAAATGACAGGGTACTTTAGAAGAATTATTTACTTTGGTCCACAGTAAAATTTTCGGAGTCAGTGGTTCATATAGTAAAATGGTTTTGTTTCTTCCTTTTACAAAAAGAATGTATCAAAAAGGACTAACTAAACATTGGAAGAATGTATTATAGATGAACATCGTTGCTCTAGAATTACTTCCATACATATTTTTGATGTGTTTTATGATTACTATTAATTTTTATCTGATGAATTCAAAGTGGTTTAATAGATTTTGTTTAAATGAGGAAGAAAGACAAAAGAAGCCTCAGGAAGCTGAGAATCCAAACCCAGAGTCCTAACTCAGGAAGGGAATAAGCAATAAAAATCTTAGACAAAGGAATATCTTTCCAAATTACAGAAAACCATGTCCTAATTGAGACACTTATTCTCCTACAGTTCTGTATTTGAAGGGCAATAAAATAAATACTTTTTAAAAGATGTAAATTTTAGAGATAGTTAATAACCTTTGAAATTCTTAATAATGATGCAACCATGAAAAAATATCCAAATTAGTGACATACACTCATAGCTCGTTTTCACATTTAATTAACTGTCTAAACTTAAAAGTAGAAAGGACTTTAACTCATTAAACATAAAACTTTTAATATAGAAGGCATTTAGTCCTTTGACTCAATTTCTCATTTCACTTTCTGCCTCCATAGAAAAGAAAGCATTAAAATTTTACCAGCAACAATTAAAAATCAGAGGGAATGTGCAGACCTTAAAAAAAAAAACCCACCAGAAATCCCAATCCTCTGGAGTCACAGTGAGTAATTCCTTGCCATATCCTTTCTCCTTGACCAGGAACTGAGCAAAGCTATTATAAATGAGCTGTAGACAAGGGAAGAAAAAAAGAGAAAATATAAAATTCACTATTCATTCTTAATATCACAGACCTGAAGACCTAATGGGATCACTCATGGGACAGGTGGGAGGGCAAGAGTTGTAAAGCAGTTTAATCTCCCTTCACAGGCAATTTAACACTCCTGTGAGCCCCAGGGAGCTGTAGTGTCTTTTTTATGCTCCAAAATTATGCCATCAGTACACAATTATACAACTTACTCTTAAGACTTGATCATTAAGACTTGACAAAGCTTTATCAACGTATTTAACACATCACCAAGATGATAAACATACTGACCACTCTATCATTACATCTATCCTCGGTTCACCTTGCTGGAAAGGCCCCACCTCAGTTGATAAAGTTAATTCACATATCAGGCTCACAAAATGGATGCTGCCCCCATGGCCCCGTGCACATCACAAATCTAAAGCTAAATCAGCCTGCACTGATGGAAACACCTGTTTAGGAAACCTAAGAGACACCAATCACACTCTTCCAACTGCGCTATAGTAGCTTACCTTACCCTAGGAAACAGGACCTGCTAGTCTTATAAGGAAATCCGCGAACTCCTAGCCAATCGTGTTCTGTTTCCGCATTGCCTCTTCTAATGCTCCAGAAAACTCACTCTTGCCCAAAATCCTTCCTGGGGAGTGCTCTATTGCTGGTGAGGCGCTGTACTCCCCCAATCCATGGAATGTTTTCCCTTGAATACAGGATATCAAACTCATTACTTGTTTCTGTTTTGACACAGGGGAGTCTCAAAGAGGAATTCTCACAAGGACCAGGCAGGTGATCTAGAATAGGACTCAAGAAACCTCAATTGCATGCAGGAAATATCTCTTATTTTTCCACCATAAGAAAAACTGAGGGAAAAGGACAGAGGAAGCCTCCAGAAGTAACCACAAAATAAATATTCTCCTGATGTTGACAGACCTGACTTCTCAACAAAGAGCTTGTATGCTCTTTAAGTACTACTATTATTATCAGTCATGTGCTGGTTAAAAAGGGGCCTTGACCTGTAGCATTTGCCCATTTCCATGGTATGAATACCCCTACCATGGCCAGTTTCAAGCTACCAATGGTTACTGTACACTATTAGACTTGCCTCTGGTCAAGGTAATTTATTTGGTTTTGGACAATGGGAGTTTCTCACCTCTTGGCAATACTGATTAAGATATGGGCCTGTGATTCCAACAGGTTAGGTTTCTTCCTGAGAGAAAGGAGCCCTTTCTAGTAGGGCTGCCAACAGGGGCATCCACAGCTGCGTTCCTGTTACAGGAGAGAATTGGAATCCCTGTACTAGTCCCAAAGCCTCGGTTCTTGGAGCTTTTCCTTAAATTATGTTGAGTCATCCCAGAAGCCTTCACGGGGCACAGGGCCTCCATGACCAGCCTCCTTCCCATCCCAGGCTTGGCTGCCACTTACCCTCCCTTGCAATCTCACCTGACTGATAATGCACATGCCACAGCAGCTGCAAATTGGTGCCCTATGGGCCATATGCAGACCACAATTTATGTTTGGTTCCTACCTGAAGTTGCCAGATAAAATATGAAATACCTATGTAAGTTTGATTTTCAGATAAACGACAAATAATTTTTTAATGTAAGCATAACGCATGACATATTTGGAACATATGTATACTAAAAACGTTTTTGTTATTTGAAATTCAAATTTAACTGGGTGTCATATATTTTTCTTTGCTATACGGCAACCCTAGAATCCTGCTGTTTGAAAATGAGCTAACATTTAACAATTGAGAGACCTCTCACACAAGTCTAGATTTCTAACTCGTCTTAGAATTAAATCTGGTAAGACTGAGTCTCTACTCTTGGCAAATGTTGGTAGGAGTCCAGCATGGCTGCCCCTTCAGAAGGGGCATGCACTCCACTGGCTGTCACAGGCCCCACTCTGCCACTCACACAATTGTAACTGCCTGGTTCCATACAATTTTGAGTCTGTAACCCCAGGAGAGCATAGGTGTCATCACTTCTAGGATGCCTTTCCTAAGCTGCCAGGTGAGGTGACATGTCCAGTTCCAGTTTGCACAGCACTCTGCACTTATTGACTATGAGACTGAAGTGAGAGGCGCTCACAGCATTCTGATGCAGCTGCCACTGACTTCTCCAGCGTCTTCTCCTGCTACCACTCCCCACCTTCTGCTTGCCACCCACCTCTAGGTCCTTGCCCTGGCTGTATTTCCTCTGCCTACAGTTTTCACTTTGCATCCTCACCTGCTAATTCTAACTCCTGTGGTGAGACCCAGCTCAAGCATCACTCACTCCAGGGTTCTCCTCTGGGCTTCGCAGAGCACATAAACCATGAGGGCGGGGTAGGGGGTGGGGCAGAAATTTGGCAGCCAGACCACCTTGCTGGGTGATTCTGGATAAGCTATCTGTCCTTTTTGTGCTTTGGTTTTCCTCACCTCTAAATAGTGATTGTGAGGATCAAAACATCTACCTCTCCAAACAGTTGTAAGGAATCAAACCAGTTCATCAAAGCAAAACGCCTTTTAGAATAGTGGCTCTAAGTGCTATTTTCAGTGATTAAAATACCTATTATTTATTCAATCATTCCACAATTATTTATCGAACCCACTATATGCCAAGTACTGAGCTTGATACAAAGAACACACAGATGTCAAGAAGTCATGGCTCTAAGGCTTTAGGGGAAGAGTTCAACAAGTAAACAAAAATTTAATACTATTTGTAAGTGCTATGAGAAATTAAGGGTTTTATGGAAAACTGGAGGTGGGATGGGGGAGGAAAGGGAATGCTATTTAAGATGAGACCTGACACACGAGAAGTTAGTATGACAAGGGCGGATGGCCCCAGGCACAGGTAACAAAGAGCCTGCAGCAAGGGTGGTAATCCTGCCCTCATCACAGGGGACTGGAGCTAACTCTTGAGCAACTTAGCCCATTAAAAGGCCACTCAAAGGCCTGTGTGTTATCTGTGTACCCCCAACTTTTTTACATTTCTCAGCACACTGCTGGTACTTAATAAAGATTTCTAAACCAAACAGGATCCAAAGCACACTAGGTTACTGTTTCCAAACTTTAAACACCACTTATATTTGAGGTGTGTATTGAAGAATTCTTGTCTTCGAGAATCTTGTACTCTGAAATCTCATGCTCACACATGCACAAAATTGGCTGCAACATGACAATGGTTTTTAACAATATTTCCTCCAAATGAAGATGACTAGAGAGAAGATACAACAAAACGTGAACCAGGAGGGGATTTGAAAGGCACAGAGGGAAGGAAAATATGAATCAAAGACCTAGAGATAGCGGCCAAAGGATCAAGAGGCCTTCGTAAATCTTGATATAACTAAGGAAATACCTGTACAGTGGGAAAGCAGAAAAGTATAATAACAGTACACTTTTTTTTTTTTAAGTGCATAATAGAAAACAGGAGTAATTCAGACTCTCTTTTGACCCTTGACTGGGTACCTGAACTGCTGACTGGGACACTGACCTCACATTAAGGAGCCTGGTGGATGTCTGCACCAATGACCTAACGTTCTATCCATAAACGGTGAGGCTTGGAAATGGTTTGGATGGTGCCCATAAAAGCAAACACGTGTCCGTGCAAGATCCTGCTCTAAGCATTAAACATCTATTACCCATTTAATCCTTGCAACCAGCTTTTGAGGTCATTCTATTATTAGCCCCATTTTACAGATGGCAAACTGAGAATAGATACGGGTTAAGTAACTTGCCCAAGTCACAGACTTAGTAACGGAGGAGCTGGTGCCCTAAGCTAGGAAGTCTCCCTACAGAGTCTTCGCTTTGACCACTGTGCTCATAACCAGCTTTTTCTGCTTGAATGCTTAGATCTTTGACAAAAATAAATAAATAAATAAAAATCCTGTGAATTTTTCATGTTTTCTTGTGAAACCAAAGTAATGGGGGAAGAAGGACAATTCATTTGAGGGTACAGGTGTGGAATCATACATATTCCACCCTTCCCTCCCCACCAAAGCGCAGTGAGGACCCAAACTTTGCAGGCTGTCGTTAGGATTAGAACTTATTTAAGGTGCATGGAGCACGTGGTAGGTGCACAATGTGTATTTTCTTCTCCTGTTAAAAGACAAGATTAGGGCTAAGATCTTAATGTCTTTTGGGATAGTATTCCTTCCAATACATCACGCAATCTCTCCAACTGCAGTGTTTCAAAACTGACAGGTGCAAAGGGAAAAATGCGGCCAAGCAAAATAGAAGCCCCTAACGAGGTGGCTGCGCAGGCGCGCTGCTGGTGCCCAGAATAAGACTCGCAGATAAGTTGCAAGCCCGGAATCTGCAAAGGACATCCCCAGTTCTCCTAGACCCGCCCTTCCTCTGCCCCAAGAGCTGTTACCCCAGCCCGATCTTGCACAATTTGTCTCCTCCTCCCTTTTCTTCTGCAACCCTTTTTCAAACTTGGCTAGTGGCTGGGCTCAAAAATCCGGAGCCCAGGGCACGGGCGGGGAACCGGGGATGCACACTTCCGTCCCGTCTCGCGGGCGGAGGCCGAGTTCTGCGCAAAGGCGCGGCGGCTGCAGGCCCCCGGCGGTGCTCGCCGCAGCCTAAGACAGGAGGAAACTCCAGCCCCAGCCGCCATGAAAGCTGCACGCCTTGCGCCCAAGACAGCCCGCGCCACTCACCGGGGCGCTCTCGGGCAGGTTGTAGCGACAGAGAGTGTGGTCCAGGTCGAAGCCCACCACGTCGCAGGAGGCCAGGGAGAAGTGCTGAGCCATGGCTGCGCTGGCAACACCGGCGGGCGCCTCTGCGCGGGAAGGGGGCGAGGAGCGCGCGGGTAGGACGCTGCGGGATGGGACCTGCAGGACGCGGC